>NW_004754898.1:8166-34281 GCF_000188695.1 Salpingoeca rosetta | reverse complement strand
AGAGAGAGAGAGAGAGAGAGAGAGAGAGAGAGAGAGAGAGAGAGAGTGTGTGTGTGTGTGTGTGTGTGTAAGCGTGAGATGGCGGGTGCTGTGTCAAAACAAAATCGCCCCCATTGCATTGTCAGGTGTAACCAACACCTTAACCCCACCGCACCTTCTGTTGACAGTGTTTGACCGCAACATCTACGGAAACCGCGCCGTGCTGTCTGCTCGTCCGACCCTTCCGTCCATTGTGGGCTCTGAGATCTTGAGCAAGGAGATGAACCTGGCCATCTCCAAGGAGGTGTCGCCCAACAGCGATTCGAGCTTCAAGCTTTGCTTCCGCGCATCCGACCACGGCTTCTCCGGCTCCACCTTCCACTCGCGCTGCGACAACAAGGGCCAGACAGTCGTTGTTGTCCGTTCGACAGAGGGCAGCCCACAGGGCCCGCGCGTGTTTGGCGCCTTTGCCCCCAACAGCTGGCGCTCCGACACGTCCACGTGGCTGCAGAGCAATGATGCCTTCCTCTTCCGCTTTGTCAACAACGGCCAATTCGAGCGCACAGATCTCCTGTCCCAGCCGCAATATGCGCAGTACACACGTTCAGGCTACTGCCCTGAGTTTGGTGAGTGACTGTGTGTGTGTTGTGTGTGGTTGTATGTGTTGTATGTGTTGTGTGTGGTTGTGTGTGTGTGTTGTGTGTGTGGAAAGGTCTGCAGCTTGGTGATTCATTGGCATCTCCAAACTCGCACACACGTACACATTTTCTCACGCACACACACACACACACACACACACACACACACACACACACACACACACACACACACACACACCAACCAGGGGCGTCCGACTTCCGCATGTCAACGGACTGCCGAACGGCCAACACCCAAACCAACTCGTACACGTAAGAAATGAAATGATGGTACTTTGTGTAAACATGAGGTGGAGGCGGCGGTGGTGGGGCCAATCACACTGCGATGTGCCATGCAGTTGATTCCATGTGCTCGTTCTGCCTCACATGTGTGTCCTTTGTGGGATCACACGCAACAACAGGGTGCATGAGAGCATCGACTCCTACAGCAACACCTGGTTGGCCGGTTCGCTCAACGCGTGGGAGGTGGACGACATGGAGGTGTTTTATCGCGTCACCGAAGCGCCAGATGCGTGTGCTGATGTGGTGAGTTGACGCTTGGGTTAGGTTTGGTGGTTTGCGAGCAATGTGCCTGTGGTGTGCGCAATGTAGTGAGATGTTTGATTTGATGCAGTGCACCTGAGACTCAACACATGCATCCCTTTGCCTACGAATCATTACACAACATGCAGACATGTGATCCACCGATGGGTCAGTGCAAACTGCCCGGCCGCTGCGTCAGCGGCGAGTGCGTCTATGATGTCGCCCCGAATGGCACCCCATGCAACGACGGTCAGTATTGCCAAGTGTGTGTGTGTAAGCGTGTGTGTGTGCGTGTGCATGTGTGTGTGTGTGTGTGTGTGCGTAAGTGTGTGTGTGGGTGCGTAAGTGTGTGTGTGGGTGCGTAAGTGTGTGTGTATGTGTGTGCTTTTGAGAGCATCATTTCGCGACCACACGTCTCCCCATTCCTCATCAACAAACACATCCACATACCCCCCTTCACATACGCCATACAGGCGACGATGCGACCGTATTTGACGCGTGCCAGGACGACGTCTGCATCGGCCGCCATCCCGTCATCACGGAGGACAACCAGCACACGTTCACTGGCCTCGATCCGTACACCACCTACGCCTTCCGTGTGGCTGCCCGCACCGTCCGCGGTCAGGGCCCGGCCTCTGACGCCGTGCGCGCTCGCACCCTCTCCGGCACCCCAACAGGTTGGCGCTTGTGCGTGTGTGTGTGTGCGAGTCGTGCTTTGAGTGCGCGTGATTCCTTCGCCTGGCTGCCTTCTCCCTCGCACACGATCGTTTGTGCCCTGTCCTCATCCACGCGCCATTTCTCGCCTTTCCTTCCCTCCTCAACCCTTCAGGTCCACCCCAGGATGTGGTGGCGCGAGCGGCAGCAACGACCGTGTTGCACATCACGTGGAAGCAGCCGCTGTTTGGCGAGCGCCACGGCACCATCTCATCGTACAAGCTGTGGGTGCAGCGCCTGAACAGCATGCGCCAACCAGCGGGCACACCCTGGACCATCGTCACAGGCAACGATCCCACCAACTTCAACCTCACAAGCCTCGACGCATACACATACTACCAGGTTTGTGTGCACATGTGTATGAACATGTTGGTGGCATCGTTTGCTCAACTTGCTCTCTGTCAAGATTGACCGGGGTTGTACCACCACACACACACTCACACACACACACATGCACACCCTTACACGCACACACACACAACCGCAACAACCACAACAACAGGTCAAGGTGGCTGCCTCCACCATTGATGGCCTGGGTCCGTACAGCGATGCGTCGATTGCTCGAACAGCAGAGGGAACACCACCCGTTGCACCCACGAACGTGCAGGTGGACAGCACAACAACCGAGACTGTCACGCTGAGCTGGGACCCAATCAGCCCGCTCCAGGCTGATGGCATCCTCATTGGCTACACCATCTCTGTGCGTCAGGGACCAAGGACCGACTGCACACGCCACCCCGCCAGCATCGACGTTGTCTACATCGACACACCACGTGTTGAGACCTACACCGTGCTTGAGTTGGAGGACACTGCCGTGTATCCGTACGAGTTCCAGGTTGCAGCCCGCACTGCTGCTGGCGAGGGCGTATACTCTGCACCAGCGCTGCACATGACGAACGGCGGGTCACAGGTGTGCTCCGGTCCGTCCGTGTGGACATCAGACGTCACCAGCACATCCGCCAACGTGTGGGTGAAGCCACCACCAACGGTTGAGCTTAACGGCAACACCATTGCCACCATCAACGTGACCGTCACGGCCGTCGAGGACTCCAACCGCCGCCCCATCACCGGCGCAACACCGGCATGGCTCGTGTTCTCTGCTGCTGATGGCTTCAACGCCAGCCAGGCGCTGTCTGGGCTCGACGCGTACACGGTGTACAACGTGGAGGCCGTGGTCATCACCACGACTGGCGTGTCTTCGCCGACGTCTGCTCCCTACACGTTCCGCACCGCCGAAGCGACGCCCGGTGCTGTGGGCTCGCTCATTGCACAGGAGGTTGGCGACGTGGTGAAGGTGCTGTGGACGCCGCCATCGCCCGCAAACGGCATCCTGTACTATCGTGCACACATAGAGCCGAGCATCGTGAACGCCAGCAGTGTCATTACCACGCCCACGCAGAACTGCACATTTTCAGGCCTGCTCTCAGTACGTGTTTCGTATGCTGTGTGTTTGTACGTGTGTGTATGTGTTTGTGGGTGTGTGTTTGTGCGTACGTGTGCATGAGTGCGTGTGCGTGTGTGCGAGCGTGTGATGTTTGCCGCCTTGCCGAACGTCTGTGTTTGACATCATGTCGCTGACATCTACACCGTTAACATCCTCCTTCGGTGTTCCTCTCTTTACAGGGCACGACGTACACGGTGAACGTGGTTGCGCTGACGGGCGCGGGTGCTGGTCCGCTGCGCCAAGTCGTCGTCACGACAGTCCCCGCCGACGTGGCGGCGCCCATCATCACGCTTCAATCCGCAGCAGAGACAGAGCTGCGGCTCAAGGCCACTTGGACCAGCCCACTCACTGCCTTCCACCTCCAATACAAGGCAGAGGGGGTGAGTGTTGCGTGTGTGTGTGTGTGCGGGGGAGGGCGTGGTATGTGTGTGTGTGTGTGGTGGCTGTTAACGTGAATGTGCCATGTGATAGTCTCTGTGTGTGTCGTTTATCACGCCACCATGGGAGGCTACCAGGCGTTCGCGACAGCCGCTTACCCGTGATGCTTCATGCGCATCACCATCGCGTGACTTTCGCCAACACATCACACCTGCGTACATTGACATGGGCTAGGACTCGAAGTTTACGTCAAAGCAGACATTCCCCGTGTCCCGCAGCAATCGTGAGACCACGTTCACCCTCTCTTCGCTGGAGCATGCCACGTCCTACACCATTCGCGTTCAGGCCGACACTGACGAAGGCCTCGGTCTCACTGCTCAGTTCCAGTTTGACACCGCTGTTCGCCCGCCAGCCCCACCGCAGGCAGTCGTGGTGCGTTGCTTGTATGTGTGTGTGAGCGGAGAAAGGGAGAGGGGAGCACGCAGCGTTCTGCAGCGGTCGTGAAGGGCAACAAACAAACAAACACACACTGGCGCATGCGCATGCGCGCATACACATACACACACAAGCGCGCACGCACGCGCAAACATGCACACAACACACGCACAATCCATCACGTCACCACTTTCGCACCGCACTCTAACCCCTTCCTCAATGACTGAACATCCATCGTCAACAGACGTCTGTGATCAACAGCACACACGTGCGCGTGTCGTGGACGCCCGTGCTGGCTGAGCGCCGGCTGGCCGCCGTGACTGGGTATCAGGTGGTTGTGCAGCAGAACAATGTGCTCCTACCACCCATTGATGTTGGGCTTGCCACGTCGCACGTCATCGGTGGACTGCTGCCGCTGCGCCGCTATGGTGCCGCTGTGTATGCGCGCAACAGCGGTGGGGATGGTCGACTCAGTGCGGTTGCCGACTTCACGATGCCCGCGACGGAGTGCGGTGAAGGCGAGTACGAAGCTATCCCTCCGACGAGTGACACCGATCGCCAGTGTGCAAAGTGCACCGCGTGCGGCGCTGGGGAGTACGAGGTTGCGTCATGCACGCGCACGAGCGATGTCGTGTGTCAGCGGTGTCGGGGCGGATGTGGTGCCGGGGAATGGGTGTCGTCGCCGTGCACGGCCGATGCCGACACGGAGTGCTCGCCATGTACCACCTGTGGCAGCGATCAGCTCACGGCTGCAGCGTGCACCGAATACTCCGACGCCATCTGTGTCCCGCTCACCACGTACGTGGAGCAAGTGTCTGTCTGTGTGTGTGTGTCTAGCGAGGGGTAGTTTGTGAGTGTTTCTGAGTGTTTGTGTGTATGCAGTTGTGTGTTTATTTGTTTGTGTGTCCATGAACTTTGCCGAACGTGTACAGTCACATGTGTAGCTGCTTCTCACACCATTTGCCGCCTGCTCTGTGTCATTGCTTGGCGACAGCACGACGACGACGACAACGACAACGACGACCACCACGACGTCTCCGACCACCACGTTCGTTGCAGCTAACAATAACCCTTGTTGTTTTTGTTGTGAAACTGCTGCCGTGTATGTGTTCAACAACACGCATGCCAAAGGCTGCTTCACCGTCTTCGCCCACTATCCCGGCACTCTTTTCTGTCATCACATGTTTACACACACACACACACACGCCCACACACGCACGCACTCACACACACGCACGCACACGCACACGCACACGCACACGCCCACACACAACACCACGACCACCGCCACCGCCACCGCCACCGCCACCACCACTTCCACGACTTGCAGGGTCCCGTGCCACCCGACGTGCGCCACGTGCGCTGGCGAGGCAGCTGATGAGTGCCTGTCGTGCTATGGCAGCTACAGCGTGTACCTTGGGCGCTGCGTGCCATCGTGCCCCGCCTCCACATACACGGAGAGCGGTCAGTGTTTGACATGCCCCGCCACGTGCGACATCTGTACGAGTGCTGACCTGTGCATCACGTGCCGTCGCGGGTACTTCCGTTCCAACGGCGCTTGTGTCAGCAGCTGCCCCGCTGGCTCGTACGCTGACACCAACTTCGGTTCATGCGTACCATGCACCACTGGTTGCGCCACATGCAATGCTGGTGGCTGCACCCAGTGCGCTGGCACCAAGCTGCTCCTGCCAACCGGCGACGCATGCGTGGACGCGTGCCCGGACCAGTACTTTGCATCCACCACGACGCTGGGCGCACGCGAATGCAAGATGTGCGACCCATCATGCAGGGCGTGCTCTGGCACCCTGCCGACACAGTGCACGGCCTGCTTTGGTGGGGACGAGCTGGTTAATGGCCGCTGCGTGCAGGCGCGCGACGGCAGAACAACCACCACCAATACTGACAGCAACAACGCCAACGACAATGCGGCCACGACCACGCGTGACCCGTCCGCCTCGCAGTCTGGATCGGGCGGCAACAGCGCGGCCACCAGCCCGCTCGTGTTCGTCGCTGTCGGTGTTGGTGTCATCATTGCGGTTGCCATGATCATCATCGTCGTTGTGCTCAAGCGCCACTACAGCGGCCACCACGTCCTCCCTGCCACCGGTAGCGCTGCGGGCAGCGCCCATGCCAAGGACGACGACCGACGGCGCCTGGACGTGCGCACGATGACCAACCCCGCGTATCTGATCAACGACCCGTCGTGGGTGCAGAGCAGGCCATCATGGGCCGCAAATACGGCGGCGAACGAGTCGAAGCCCGAGGAGGAAGGTGTGTGTGTGTGTGTGAAAGGGGGGGGGGGGGAGGGGAGTAAGGTACCGTGTGTTAGCGCGCGTACAGGGGGAAGTGATGGATGTTGGGGTTTGCAGCTTTGCTACAGAGCACCGTCTTGCGTTGATGTGAATTATCACGCCAACTTTCTCTCACATGCGATGGACATGCGATATGCCAAACTCTGGCAGGTCTGTACGAAGACCACACCATCTACGAATCACGTGAGTGATTATGGATTATGTCAACTGTGCGTGCATGGGACAATTTGGCATGAGACTAATGTTTGACAGTTGCCATCGATCATGTACAGCACCCCCCCCACACACACACACACTCGCGCACACACTCACACTTACACACACACACACACTTCCCACAGCGGATCGTGATGAATATTTGACAGTGACACCCGACACGGAGCTTTCACCGGCACCGCGGCGCCAGGGCAACTAACGAAAAGCAATCACATGTGTGCGTGTGTGATTTGTTCTGTGCTTTGCGCTGCCGTCCTTCGATTCTCATCACAGGTTTCTTCCTCGTTCGCAGCGCATGTGTCGGTCTTGTGAGGTGCCTTACTACAAGCGCATGCTGTTTCGCCCAATATGCTTGCTGCATCGCGCACTGTTTTGCTTTGTCGCTTTCCCCAGTTCAACATATCCTCCTCCGTGTTCACCTGCACCTCGTGCAATTGCACGTCATCGTTCATCATTTGCCATGATTGTCATCACGACGACTGCCGTCACCATCACCAACATGTGTCGTTGTCCTCATCGTTGTCATTCTCCTTGCTACCACGACATCGTCACCATCAGCATCACCATCATACGGCCCTCGCAGCCGTTGTTTGAAGTTGTTGGAGAGCGAAGCACTCGGGTAAAGAGTGTTGGAGAGTGAAGCACTCAAATAAGAGTGTGAGTGCGACAACACACACAACACGCAAACAAACCACCAAGTTGTGACGTTTGGTGGAAGTTATTACAAATCATCGGCGACAGCACGACGATGATGAGGTGGAGGAACAACAACCGCACACAACCAGCAGCCACAACAGCGCGCCTTGTCGCACTCGTGCTTGTTGCCTGTGTGGCGGTGGGGTGTTCTGCAGAGGTGGTGTTTGTGGAAGATGAGGCGGGGACACTGCACATCAACACGAGCGATCCTGCACGCCAGCCCGTTTTTGTCAATGGCGTCAGTGTTGGCAACTTGTTCTCAGCAGCAACAACACAGCAGCGCATGATTGAGCAGCAGCAGCGCCGCATCGCCGCGCTGTCGGAAGCCGTGTGTCGCATGCGCGTTCCTGCAGCCGACACGACAAGCATTGTCTCAACAGATACCGCGTCCCGTGACGTATTGGATATGGAGGGGGCGAAGTGGAACGGCGCCGTGCTGGCAGGCGATGGCCGCATCTTCGGCATCCCATACGACGCGGCGGCGGTGCTCATCATCGACCCGCGCGCGGGCACGGCCGATGCCACAACCATCAGCGGCCTGGGCGAAACCGGTGCCAAGTGGGGCGGCGGAGCTCTGGCCAGCAACGGCGTTGTCGTCGGCTTTCCGCACCGTGCAGACGGCGTGCTGCTCATCAACCCTGCCACCAACACGGCAGACACGACGAGCATCGCCGGCTTCGGCACCAGCAGTGGCAAGTGGATCAGCGGCGTCGCAGCCTCCAACGGCCTCGTGTACGGCATCCCATGGGACACGTCAGCCGTGCTGGTTGTGGACCCTGTGACCAACGCCAGCGACACCATCGCCATAGCCAGCACTGCGACGGCCACGGGCGGGCGGTGGTACGCTGGCGCGCAGTCGGATGCGGGCCTCATCTTCGCCGTGCCGTACAACGAGCGCTCCGTGCTGGTCATCAACCCAGACACGAATGCAACCGACACCATCGCCATTACAGGGCTGTCCACCAACACCCAGGGCTACTTTGGCGCCGTCCTTGCTAACAACGGCCACATTTACGGCATCCCGTTCTCCGCGAGCAGCGTCCTCGTCATCGACACCGCGGACAACAGCACGCGCGCCATCGCCAACGGCGTGCCAACCAGGCCAGGCAAGTGGCGTGGCGGTGCCCTGGCTGCGAACAACGGCTTGGTGGTCGGCGTGCCTTTTGGTTCCGACGATGTGCTCGTCATCGACCCTGCCACTGAGACTGTGTCCACGACCATCGCCGTCCCGGACAGCGACAACTTCAAGTGGACGGGCGGCGTGTTTTCCCCCGCCACGGAACTCGTTTACGCCGTTCCGTCCGCGTCGCACTCGGTCATCACCATTGACCTTGGCTGCTGAGGCGTGTGTGCTTGTGTGTGAGTGTGTGTGTGGTTGTGGTTGTGGGTGTGCGTGGTTGTGTGCGTGGTTGTGTGTGTGTGTCTATGTGTGTGGTTGTGTGCGTGGTTGTGTGTGTGTGTCTATGTGTGTGGTTGTGTGTGTGGTTGTGTTAGTTGTCATGTACTGTGTGTGCGCATGTCGTTGCGTTCACTTGGTACATGTTGGTGCGTGCTGAGGCGCTTGTTTCTCCCTGCGCCTTTCTTTCCTTGTCTCTGCTTCCCCACTGCTGACGCCCTGCCACTGGGTAACAGTTGGTGAGTGTGCGAGTTCTGGCCATCTCTTCCAACGTATCGGTCTGTTGTTATTACGTTTCGTGTGCTGTGATGGCATTTTTCCTGTTCACGGTGAACACGAGCCCTTCTCGACCGTTGAGCGTTTGTAAATGATGTTGTAGTGTAATGTAACAAGCCCATTGGAATGCGAGTGTGCAGACGGCAACAACGGGGCTAAAGGGGGTGAAGCTATGTGCTTCTAAAGCTCGCAGGTACATGGAAAGGCAGTGAAGAAGATCCAAGATACGCACACGCATACATTTTGAAAGCTGCCCGCGTTCGCGAAATGCTGTTTGTGCAGCACGCAAGCAAAACAAGGCACTTCAACACACACACACACACACACACACACACACACACACACACACACACACACACACACACACACACACACACACACACACAAACACTCACACACACACACACACACAAACACACACACACACACACACGTAAACACAAACACACACACACACACACAAACACAAACACACACAGTCAGTTGTAGGTGGGGCAGGTAGCACAGAATGCAGGACAGCGTGTGAGGGGACCCTTGAAGCCCGGACACACGCACTCGCCAACATCGCTGCAGTCAAACGCGACAAGGGATGGGTTGCCGCTGATGCGGAGAGAGCCTGTGACAGACGCAAGCGAGAACATGTCCACGGCAGCCAAGTCGTTATTCGAAACAACCAGGCTGCCGTCAATGGTGGTGAGGAACCCAAAGTCAATGCTGGCGATGTCATTGTCTTCGAGATTCAGCGACCCATCGATTCGTCGTGTGTACCCGAGTTCCAGTGATGTCAGGTCATTGCCAGCAAGGCACAGGCCCGTGGTGCTGAACACGCCAGACCAGTCAAGCCGCGACACAGCGTTGCAGGCATAGGACGCGCCTTCGTCGATGGTGTTCGGCAGTGTGTCCACGACGAGCTTCGTGAGCCGGTTTGAGCTGAGGTCGAGGCGGCCGGCAATGGTGCGCAGGCGGGCGAAGGTGTCAATGTTCGTCAGGCGGTTGTAGGCGAGGTCGACGTCGCCTTCCACGCGCGTGAGAGCGCCAAAGTCAATGGTCGTCAGCGCGTTGTTGCTCAGGTCCACGTCACCGTTGACAATGCTCAGGCCGCCAAAGTCGAAGCTGGTGATGTCGTTGTAGGCCAGCAGGAGCGAGCCGTTGAGGTTTGTGAGCTGCCCAGTGCTTACCTGGGTCACGTGGTTGAAGACCATCTGTACGTCCCCGCCAACAAACTGCAGCGCCTCAAACGCCGCAGACACCAACACGCCAGTGTCGTAGTAAGAGCCAGGGACAACCACATCCCCTCCGACGTACTGCACATCACCAAACTGCAGCTCCGTGGTGTTCCTCGACACGGCAATGGAACCCAGCACAAGTTCCAGCGCGTAGAACTCGTCGCAGCAGCACTCCACCACGGACGCGACAGCGCAGGCGCCACTTTCGCTCACCAGCCGCCGGGACGTGGCATTGGAGCAATCGAGAACGCCATCGTACACGCGCGTACATGACTGCGTTGTAGAAGCAGAGCCGGCACCAGATAGCCCGGTCGCCGTGTTTGTGTCGGTGTTGCTGTTGGTGTTGTCGCTGCTCGACGCTGCACCCGACGCGCTGTTGTCGCTGTTGTTGCTGCCACCGCCAAAGTCAATGGGGACAGCCACCAACAAAACTGCAGCCACGAGGCCCGCGCCGCACAACAGGAGCATCTTGCGCATTCGCGCTCCCTGTCGCACAGGCACATTGCCACTCGCGTCCATGTTGAAGTTGTGGGGCGAGGGGCTGATGCAGCTGGGTTGTGTGTATATGTGTGTATGTGTGTGTATGTGTGTGTGTAGTTGTGTATGTGTATGTGTGTGTGTGTATCTGTGTGTATGTGTGTGTAGTTGTTGCTGTACGTGCGAAGCTGTTGCTGGGCGTATGTGTACATCGAGCAATCGAAAATCGAGAGGAGGAGCGATGATGTCATACGGATTCCATACACTGTTAACGCGTGAGGCGTACAGCACAACACCCCCAATATCGAATCTCACACACGACTTACAGCCACCCCAGGTTGTCAAGAGAAGCAGGACCTCTGAGCGCAAGACCCAACAATGGTGGCGACTGTGCCTGGTGCACTGGTACTCGCTGGCGCTGCGCTGCTGCTTCATATTGGACAAGGGGCGCACGGGCTTGCACCTGGTGAATCACACCCAAGCGACACCACAGAGGCTGAAGTGTGTGGAGTCGCGGTGGACTACATTGACACAGGCACCGCGCAATACAACGACCTTGTCGTCTACGAAACATCAGTGAGTGTGTGCGTGTGTGGTGTGTGTGTGTGTGTGTGGTGTATGTGTACATGTGTGTGTGTTTGTGGGTGAGTGCGTCTGACATGCGTGTGCATGAACGAGAACCGTGTTGCATTGTTGCAGACACACAAACAAGCCTTACAAACATAGGCACACACACACACACACACTCTCTCTCTCTCTCTCACACACGCACACACGCACGCACGTACCTACTTCCTGTGTACAGGGAAACGTGGCGTTTCAGGATGAGACGTTCAAGCGCATGACCGACTACATGGCACAGCTGCTGCTCAGCCTTGATGTTGTGAGCACGGAAACAATTGTTGTCGTTGACGGATTCACGCCACGGCCAGAAGTGGCGGTGCGCGCGCCAAACCTGCTGGACGTGGGCCGCGCACTTCGACTTCGGTATCAAGCGGACGGGTCAGCAGCAACGGCGTCCCGCCTTGCCACATTGGCACAGGCGTGTGTCGACGCTGGCTTTGACTTTGTGTCCGTTCCAAATGACATTGGCTCAGACAATTACGTGCACGTCAGCGTTCCGAAAATGACGTGTGGCAACGCCGCAGCAGACCTCCTCTTCATCCTCGACGGGTCAGGTTCTGTTGGTTCCTCCAACTTCCAGACTATGCTCTCCTTCACTCGCACGGTAGGTGTATGTATGTGTATGTATGTGTATGTATGTGTATGTATGTGTGCGTGCGTGTTTGTGTGTGTGTGTATGTGTGCGCGTGCATGTGGGGGTACTCAAGCTCAACTCCCCGCATATTACCTCTCTGTGCTCCTGGTTGTGGACACAACAATGCGCCTTTACAATGCCCTCCAGGTTGCGACGTTCTTCGACGTGTCGGCGGACACGACACGCATTGCCGTGATGGTGTACGCGTCCTACAACTACCTCATATTCGACTTCAACTACATCCTCACGCACACCAAAGACGAGCTGCTCGACGCCATCAGCGCAATCAACTATCCGTATGGTTGGTGTCTGGTGTGTGTGTGTGTGTGCGTGTGTGTGTGTGTGTGTGTGTGTGTGTGTGTGTGGTATTGTGTTAGCGAAGGGCACATAAGTGGGTGCTTCGGGTACTCACTGTATGCATGTTGCGCTACGCGCTCGCATCACAGGCGGTACGAGGACTGGTGGTGCCCTCGACTACGCGCGTACCGTCATGTTCACCGCTGATAGAGGCGTGAGTGTTTGTGTGTTTGTGCGTGTGAGGGTGTGTGCTTTTTGCGCGATTGACTTCGCTGCATGCCTTGCACTCACCAACTGTCGATCATGTGCCGGAAGAACCCAGCGTTGTCAAACTTGCTCACTTGTCCCCTCTTTTCGTTTTGTCTGTGCCCAGGTCCGCCCCAGCAGCGAGGGTATCCCGCGTGTTGCCATGGTCATCACAGACGGCGCATCTGCCGATGACGTGGCCGCCCCTGCACAGCAGCTCCGTGACGAAGGAGTGACGCTCTACGCCATTGGTGTGTAAGCATGTGAAATGGAGGAGGGATGGCTGTGTGTGTGAGTGCGTGTGTGAGTGCGTGTGAGTGCGTGAGTGTGTGTGTGTGTGTGTGTGTGTGTGTGTGTGTGTGTGTGTGTGTGTGTGTGTGTGTGAGTGCGTGTGTGTGAGTGAGTGCGTGTAATGTGTCTTCTTGCCTTGTTTGCGTGTGACTACTCGTGGGCGCGCAGCGACTGGCTCAGCATTTACTTTCACACTCTCACGTGCGTACATCGCTTGCCGCATGTTTGGGCACCCGACATAAAGGCATTGCCGGTGCCAACGAGAACGAGTTGAACGAAATCGCCAGCCCGCCCATCACCAGCAACGTCGTCTTCATCTCCACCTTCAGCGAATTCGGAACGCTGGCTGCAGCCATTTCCCGCGCAAACTGCGACCGCGCCGCCACCGTCTCTGCGACACAAGACGTACGGTTGTGGCTTGGGGGTGAGGGTGTGCGTTGTGAAGCGTGAGGAGGCAGTGGGGTTGTTCATGTAGTACTCTGAAAGTGCCCTCACATGTACACGCAACTACACATGTTCACACGAACACGTTCATACACACACACACACACACACACACACACACACACACACACACACACACACACACACACACACACACACACACACACAAACACATTGCGGCGGCAGATAATGGTGAACGAGACTGCCCCGGGCGAGATCCGCTATTTCCAACCAAACCTGCAGGACCTGACTGACGATGTCCTCATCTACATCGAGCAGCTCTCCGGCGATACGTGAGTGGCCACCGAACCGACTTGCAATGACAGCGGTGTACGCGAAATTGCTTGCTCGCTTCAATGCTTGGTCGCTGGCCGTTGTGTACACGAGTACGTGGTGCCACTCTTGGTCATGCCCGCGGCGTATTGCGGTACGGTGCACGCAACGATCCTCCCACAGCCAATCACACAGCCATCCTCTCACACACACACTCACTCAATCACACACTCACAAACACACACTCACACTCACTCGCACACCACCCTCCAACGCAGCGATTTGTATGTGTCGGGTAATGACAGTCCTGGCCCTTTCAACAACGACGCCTCTGTGGAGGGGGACGCCCCCGTAAAGGCCGTGCTTGTGAACAACACGGATTCGTCGGACCTGGTGTACATTGGTGTGCGCAGCCGCTCCGACAACCCAAACGACACCGTCTCCTACCGAGTCGTCGTCACCAACTCGCTGTTCGTTGGGGATGCCACATACACTGTATCGCTCTCTGCACGCGATAACGTCGTCGGCAAGGGCGTGTTCCGCATGCCCGCGCTTCGTGACTTTGGCCTCGGCCTGGAGCGGCACGATTTCGACTACACGCTCGGCGGACCGGACAGCGAGTACTTCTACCTCACCAACAGCGGGGTCGACATTCTGTTGCAGCGGGAACTGCAGTTTGGCGTGGCTTACTCCGTCATCGTGCGTGGCACGCTGGAGGACCCAGTCCAGCTCACCGGCAGCGTGATTGTCACCTTCATCTTCGATTCGACCACTACTACCACAACAACAACCACCACGACGACCACGACCACAACCACGACAACCGTATTCGCTGGGTACCGGTACGAGGCAGTGGCCGACTCCCCTGCAACGTGGTTTGAGGCAACAAGTGCATGCGCGTCACGAGGCGGCTTCCTTGCCATCGTTCAATCACATGTTGTCAGCGACCACGTGGCGAAGCTGGCGCGCAACGCGACGCGTGCTGTGGGTGGCAGTGAAGATACAGAACTGCACACGCAGGCGTGGATCGAGACATACCTGCCTGCCAGTCTTGCAGGCGACGGTGGTGTAGCCAACCCGTCCGAGACGTTGGCGTTTGGACCGTGGACGCCAACGACAGCCCGCAGCGAGTGTCGCTTCAACTGCCCCGCGCTCATGTTTCGGAGCAGACAGTCCAGGGCCATGGCAGTGCCAAAGGACATCCAGTGTGAACTCAAGCGCCCCTTCATCTGCCAGATCCCCGTCTACTTGCATTGATGTGGGTGAAGAGGGGGGTTGTACGATTGTGTTGGGTGGTTGTTAGTGGTGCTTTGTTGTTGTTGTTGTTGTTGCAGTGCTGCTGCAAGCGTGCGTGGCTGCAGCCATCGCTTTGTCTTGTTGTATTTCATCGATGCTTCAGTTGATTCGCAATGCTTGCGTTATTAGTGCATGAATCTGGGGGAAGGGGGATTGAGAAGGGGGGGGGGCATTTGTACATTGGTATCAAGATTACAATGGGGGCGAGACGATCACGAAGTTCAGAGGACCGTGTATTGGGCCCAAAGCAACGGTAACGCGGAAACATGTGTGGTGGTAACTGAACAGGATTCAAATGCAGAAGGAACTCGGTGGCAACAGGCTGGTATGAGAAGGAACAGCATGACCACTGTAGGAACGAAAGGAAACAGCAAACACACGGGAACGGAGGCTGTGCATGAACGCAAACGCAAAAACATGTGCAAGACAATTGGCGGAAGTACGAAGCTGCCAACCACCACAGGCACAAACGCACACGCGCGCACGCACACACAAGCACGCACGCACACACACACACACAACAACAACAAAGGTTGCATGTGAATGACATCGTCTCCACTCTTGGTGTTCATGGCAGGGTTGACAAGTGCGACAAATAGGCGTCCATGTCCACCTTCACGAACACCTTGGCAAATGGGAGGACCTGCGCCTCTTGCGAAACGACGTACTCCTCAAAGGCAAACGTGCCAGGTGTGGGCGTGGCCTGTAAGTTGGTGGCGCGTGTCACCTGCGCATAGTGGGTGTCTTGGCTTTCATCAAAAGGCTTCCCATAGTAGGAGCATTCATTCGAGCCATGGGGGTAATCTGCGGCCCGGGTGATCGGGTATGCCAGGCCAACGCTGGCAGCGCACAGGAGCATCACGTGCTCGTCATTTGAGTTTGGTGAGCGCAAATCACCATTCAACAAAACACGCGTGGAGTACCCTGCGGCATAGCTTGTCTGCGGTGTGAGGTAGATGCCAGATCCGAAGAAGCCACGGTCGCCCGGGCTGCTGAAGTTCGCTGCCCCACACGCGGTGATGCTGTCAGCGACATCTTCTGCACACCCGTGGAAACCGATGAGCACGTTGACGTGCTTCAAGCCGGTGCGTGTTTTTGCAAACAGCGTCCTGAGCCGATGAAGCATGGCTTTCTTCTCTGGATCACCAAGTCCAAAGTCCTTGTTGAAGGGATTTGCAGGGTCTGGATCACCACGACGCGTCGCTGACCGCTCCACTTGCGTCTGAAACGCCCGCAGCATCGTGGTGGACTTGGTCATCTCCACGCGCGACAGGGTGAGGCCCGGCGTCATCTGGCTCTCTATCCATCGATAGAGGTCGGTGTTTGGTGGCAAGGGTGCCGAATACACGCCATGCGAGCTCGGTCCGCTCCACGGGAGCTGCTCATCAAAGGTGTCATCAAGCCGCCAAGCAGGGTGGTGCCATTCGTGGTCGCGCAATTGCCAAGACGGCATGATGGGTGGTGGTTGCGTGGGCGCCTGCAGCAACAGATCGCCAACGCGGTCGGACACTGGGGTCTGGCCTTCCCTGTGGTGCGTGGACGTGACGAGCTCGTCTGGGCCCTTGTCCGTCAGATCCTCGAGCTTGTGAGCGGCTGGGTACTGCTCGTGGCACTTCAGGCGTTTCGTGCTGAGAACAAGGTGGACGTGGTCAATCCCTCTTGCTTCCCCTTGTAGCACAGACAGCACCTGCCATCAACACGCAAGTGAGCAGAGGATGGGATGAGGGTGAAAGATGGAAGCTGATCATCTGCTGACAAGCGATGGGCACAACAACGCAAGCTCACACACACAACACACATGCCCACAAGCACTCATAATCGCTCACAAACCGACCTGTGTCATGAATGGCAGGGCCTTGTGCTCTGCGCCAGAAGGTGCCCGCACCCAGACGTCGACTTCTCGATCGCCCCGCAGTAGTCCAAGGCACTGCACAGCATCGTGTTCACAGAAAAAGGCGTCTGGCCACACCTTCAGCGTTGCGCCAAAAGACCTGTGCAACAGCGTCTGCACGTGCGGGAAGAAGCCAGGTGGCAGCGCAAGTGCCTTGCTCTCGACCACCAGCAGTCGTCCGGCATAGAGAGGCCAGAAACCAGCTTGAGGCCAGGCGGTTGCGAGATCGACCTTCTTCTCAACGCGGCTCGGCAGCATGAATCGCCGTTGGCCATCGTCTGAAGGCAGCAGCTCGAAGCAGAGGAGCGTGTGCTGCAGCACGTTGATGACGAGATCTGCGTCGGCGATGCCTCGGAATGCGGTCTCCAGGTCCGTGAATGTCACGACCCCTTTCTTTGTGATCGAGCCTTGCTGCACGCCATCCGGCGTCAGCGCTCTCCCCAACACGTCATGTAACAGCCAGTTCGGGTCAACAAAGACGAAATCCTGTAAGGTGGAGTTGTTGGAGTACCAGAGCAGATCGCCGCGCGTGTGGAGGTACCTGTGTACATGTGTGGGAAGCATAGGTAGCAACGGAGGAGGGGTGAGAATTCTTGCACTGGTACTCAAGTCAGTTAGCTGATTACACACCACGGATGACAGATCTGCGAAGTCTTGATGACAGAGTACCTTAAGGCAGACGAAAACATGGCCATGTCGAAGGATGTCAAATCGAGTCCAGGTGCGCGGGATAGGGTTAACTGAAAGAGCGCATCGATGGCCCACACTCGTTTCTCCTCCCTGGCTGGTCGAAGGGTTGTGGCAAGTAGATCCACAACTCTGGGGACGAGAAGCTCACGCCCTCTCAGCCATCGCCAGTGTCGCACAAGGCGTGACCGGAGCACATCAAACCCGGCTTCACCACCCTGATGACAGTTGAGGGAGATGAGGCTGTCTTGGATGTCAACGATGCTGCCATACGTGGTCTTCAAGTGTGCGACCATCGCTGCACCCCACGGTGGCTGGCCATGTTCATCCACAAGTCTCTTCTTGCGAGCAAGATCCCTCTTGGTGCCCACAATGAGCACACGCGGCCTCATCTCTTCCATGGCATCCCCGTCTGCCGTTGCTGTCGCGGCTGCCATGCCCTGCTTCAGTCGTGTGCAGATGAACTGCAGCCAGTAGTTGGCGCGCTCCTTCACATGTTCTTCCGGCTCAGACAGGTCGACGCAGACGACAAACGCAGCGAAGCGATCCGACATCATCAGCGTGTGGATCACGTGATATGCGAGCTGCCCGCCAAAATCGTACACGCGGAGAGAGGCGGCTTCATCATTGGCACGGCTGGAGTCTTTGAGCTTCATTTCACAGACCCGAATGCCGGGTGTGCGCGCACCAGGCTGTTCTGGATCGTGACGTGGCTGCCCGAACCAAGATGACAGGAATCGGGAAAGGTAGCCGCTGGCCTCATCAGCACCTGGGAGCGACTCGATCATGGTCGTCTTGCCAATGCCACCATGGCCGCACACGAACACTTTTGCTGTCTCCAGAGGAACGGAGCCTGTTTCTAGCAGCCTGAGAAGATCGAGCTGGTCTTGGTAGGCGGCCTTGGCGGCAGGGCTGAAGTCGTCCTCTGTTCCGTCGTACCTGAGGAGAAGAATAATGCAGCGTGAACGGAGGCAAGAAGATGGGGATGAGACGGGTGGTTTTAACAAGAGCACGCCTGACGCAGCACTCTGTATGAACTCACAGGCTGTAGACGACGTGGAGGTGTGGCCGCTTGGTGCGGAGCGTGGCCAGTGCACGGGCAACGGCAGTGGAGGATTTGAGCTTGTCCTCAAACAGCCTGTGATGCCGTGAAGAGGGAATGTGAGATGAAAGAACTTGAACTGAAATTGATTCGGTGCATGTGGGTGGAGCAAGGTCGCAAGCACACGAAACTCACAGAATCTTGGCCTTGGCGTCAATGTGTTGCAGCTGCTTCAGCACGTTCACCATGCCACGCTCCGTGATACCATTGTGGGAAATGCTGTTGGATGAGATGGAGAAACAGGTGAGTTGGCAACAGGAACGAAGCGGGTCACTGTTGCAGGCAGGAATACGCCCTGCTTGCTTGCAACTGGTTTGAGCGGCGGCAGTGACAGCACGGCAGCAACGCAGCCCATTTCCATCTACATGTGCACGTGTGCGTGGACACACTCACAAGAGTGATGTCATGGTCGTATTGTGCTTCAGCATCTCCGCCAACGCCGCGGCGCCCCTTGGGCCGATGGAGTTGGCCCCCAGGCTGTCAAGACGGTATGATGCCACGCAGGGCGATGATGCCACGTGAGTGAGGAAGAGCGTGATGATGATCGTTGTGGGTGGCAACACAGTCGTTGCACCCCACCCCACCACACCACACATGTGCACATGATAAGGTGCAACGACAGTGACGCAGCATACATGTGTGTGTGTGCGTGTACACACTCACCCGAGTCGTTCGAGGGTCGTGTTGTGCTTCAGCATCTCCGCCAACGCCACGGCGCCCTCAGGGCCGATGCGGTTGTTGTACAGGCTGTCAAGATGGTATAATGCCACACAGGGGGATGATGCCACATGGGTGAGGAAGAGTGAGTGAGTGCGTGATGATGATTGTTGTGGGTGGCAACACAGTCATCAACCACACATGTGCACGTGATAAGGTGCAGCGGCAGTGACGCAGCATACATGTGTGTGTGCATGTACACACTCACTAGAGTCTTTTGAGGGCCGTGTTGTGCTTCAGCATCTCCGCCAACGCCACAGCGCCCTCATCGCCGATTGAATTGTTGCTCAGGCTGTCAAGATGGTATGAAGCCACACAGGGCCATGATGCCATATGAGTGAGGAAGGGTGCGTGCGGGATGATCGCTGCGGGTGGAAACACAGTCGTTGAACCCACTCCACCACACACGTGCACATGATAAAGGTGCAACAGGCAGTGACGCAGCATACATGTGCATGTGTGCGTGTACACACTCACCCCAGCCCTGTCATGGTCGTGTTGTGCTTCAGCATCTCCGCCAACGCCACAGCGCCCTCAGGGCCGATGTCATTGCCAAACAGGCTGTCAAGTTGGTGTATTGTCACGCAGGGCGATGATGCCACGTGAGTGAGGAAGTCAGAGTGAGTGCGTGATGATGATTGCTGTGGGTGGCAACACAGTCATCAACCACACATGGGCACATGTGTACGTAATAAAGGTGCAACGGCAGTGACGCAGCATACATGTGTGTGCGTGTGTGCGTGTACACACGCACTCGAGTCTTTCGAGGGTCGTGTTGTGCTTCAGCATCTCCGCCAACGCCACGGCGCCCTCAGGGCCGATGCGGTTGTTGTACAGGCTGTCAAGACGGTATGGTGGATGCCACACAGGGGGATGATGCCACATGGGTGAGGAAGAGTGAGTGAGTGAGTGATGATGATTGTTGTGGGTGGCAACACAGTCATCAACCACACATGTGCGCATGATAAGGTGCAACGGCAGTGACGCAGCATACATGTGTGTGTGTGCGTGTCCACACTCACGCGAGCAATGTCATGGTCGTGTTGTGCTTCAGCATCTCCGCCAACGCCACGGCGCCCTCAGGACCGATGCGGTTGCCTCCCAGGCTGTCAAGATGGTATGATGCCACACAGGGGGATGATGCCACATGGGTGAGGAAGAGCATGATGATTGCTGTGGGTGGCAACACAGTCGTTGAACCCCACCCCACCAGCCACACATGTGCACGTGATACGGTGCAACGGCAGTGACGCAGCATACATGTGTGCATGTGTGCGTGTACACACTCACTAGAGTTGTTTGAGGGCCGTGTTGTGCTTCAGCATCTCCGCCAACGCTGCAGCGCCCTCAGGGCCGATGTCATTGCCAAACAGGCTGTCAAGTTGGTGTATTGTCACGCAGGGCGATGATGCCACGTGAGTGAGGAAGTCAGAGTGAGTGCGTGATGATGATTGCTGTGGGTGGCAACACAGTCATCAACCACACATGGGCACATGTGTACGTAATAAAGGTGCAACGGCAGTGACGCAGCATACATGTGTGTGCGTGTGTGCGTGTACACACGCACTCGAGTCTTTCGAGGGTCGTGTTGTGCTTCAGCATCTCCGCCAACGCCACGGCGCCCTCAGGGCCGATGTCATTGCCAAACAGGCTGTCAAGTTGGTGTATTGTCACGCAGGGCGATGATGCCACGTGAGTGAGGAAGTCAGAGTGAGTGCGTGATGATGATTGCTGTGGGTGGCAACACAGTCATCAACCACACATGGGCACATGTGTACGTAATAAAGGTGCAACGGCAGTGACGCAGCATACATGTGTGTGCGTGTGTGCGTGTACACACGCACTCGAGTCTTTCGAGGGTCGTGTTGTGCTTCAACATCTCCGCCAACGCCACAGCGCCCTCAGGACCGATGGAGTTGCCCCACAGGCTGTGCAGACACACAAGAACCGCAGGGAGCGACGGTGAACACACGTCCAAACATGCGCCAGCAGGAGAGGAGAAAGGGGTGCAACATGCAACACCGCCACCCCAATCAACCATGCATGTCACACGATGCAGATTCATCATAACCACGCACTCGAGTGCTTTGAGGCAAGTGTTGTCCTTGAGCGCCTCAGCCACTGCACGCGCCTCAATGTCGCCGAGGCCAGCACCAACCAAGCTGTAATTACAAATGAATGGTGTGTGTCATGAAATGAGCAAGAATAATGAGGATAAAGAGAGCAAAAACATGAGGGTGCCAGTCACAACCTGCCACAAACACACACAAACACACACAGTGTGTCCAGGCGGTGCGAGGGGACAGGACACGTACACGTGAACACCCAACAGCAAGCCACACCAAGCTCATTGCAACACAAGGACAAGCCAAGCAGCAGAGAGAGGGGAGAATAAGCACAACCACAAGAAGTGTCCTTCTCTCCAACACATGCATGCATGTTCCAACACGTCGTTTTGGTTGCTTTTGCACTCACCCCACATTGTCCCCACACGTGTTGTTGGCGATGGCCCTGATCTCTTCCTTCACCCCATCCTTCAGCTTCGTCTGCGCCAGCAACGCCTCCACCTCCTCCCTCGCTCTCTTCTCTCCGCCGGACATGGCGACGGCGCGTCGTCTTTTCTCCTTGTGGCTTGTTGTGACGTGTTCGTGAGTGACTGGAAGAAGACGACGACAAAATGGACGACGACAACTCAACGCGCTGCTTTGTTTGTTTCCTTTGTTTTGTGTGTGTGTGTTTTGCGACTCAGCCATCTGGACGATTCGCAAAACCTTACAGAGGTTATCCGCACAGCAGCGCTTCCGTGGAAGATGTTCGTCAACAATCTCATTCGAGCCCTCGTTGTCGACAGAAACACAACAAACAAACAGGATGAAGTGCCTCCAGCCAGCAACAACCCGACTCTCTTGTCGCCGAAAGGAACAACAGCCGCGCCCTCCTCGCTTGGTCTTGCCTGGTTGGTACAACACACCAGTGTCTGTAGCCACATCAACCACAAACATCACCGCCGCTCCACCATCACCACCGTCAAGCGGGTCTCATCATCTTCATCGAGCCATTTTACTGAGGAAAGAACAGGTCCGCCACACAACCCACAAACAACGCTCTCAACACCTCAACACACATCCACACACACAGCAGTGCCCAAATGCAACATGAAGCCAAGCCAACCAAACAACAGCCAACCCCTCTGCACATCAAACAACACCCTCCAGTCACAAGCCAGAATCAAATACGCACAGCAGCAGCAGCAGCACACATCCACCAACCACACCAAGAACGTGTTCAGCCGTACACAGCGCCATACAATGAAAAGAACAGGCAAGCACAAGAAGGGCGTGACATAAGCAAGCAAGCAAGCAAGCAGGCGAGAAGGAGAGTGAAGGAAGGGAAGAACAGAAGAGAAGAGAAGAACAAGAAGAGAAGAGAAGAAGACAAGGGAAGAGAGCAACAAGAGGAATGCGACAGAGGAATCGACAGACATCCAGCCATTCGTTCAACTTGTGCACAAGTTGACACGACACATCACAACATGGCGACTACGCGGACGAGCCAAGCGCCTTAACAGCGCGCTGCACGCGGGCGTGCACCTCAGGATCCTGCATCAACTGCCCCACCACCCCGTGGGCAGGCGAATCCTGCATGTTCTACGAGAGGAAACGACACGAGGGCGTGAGAATGAGGAGTGCAAAGAGGAGGAAGGAGGAGGAGGAGGAGGAGGATGGGAAAGTACACGAAGTACACGACAGTCGCGCATATTCGAGGCAGCAAACACACACACACACACACATCACATAAATCACACACAACACAACCCACGCACCATGAGGCTGTGTACATGCCCTGGCAGTGGGGCTCGTCGACGGCGGCCGCCGGGGTGCCAATCATCTGCACAAACAAACGCCCGCACAATCTTCACCGGGCTCTCAGGCGCGGTCACGCGTGGGATCTTGCCGACTGAAGCAACAACAAAAGGAAGGCGAGGGAGGTACAGGAAGCAATGAGGAGGGGACGGGGGAGTCAGTCGGGAACAAGAACGACAGGCGGCAGAGCACACCACCGACACATGCAGCACGACCAGGCCATGCACACACACACACTCTCACTCACACAAAGTACAGCGGTAGCACTCACGCTTGGAGGACCTCGACGAGGTATGTGAAGATGTACTTTGCTTCATCGTCGTCTTCTGTAATGGACAGCCAGTCAAGCAAATGTGTCAGCATCTCGGCTGTGCAAGGGTTGGTGGTGGATGGGTGGATGAGGAGGTAAAGAAAAAGCGACGAAAAAGTGACAAGAGCAAACAAACAAAGCAAAAGGACGGCGAAGAAGGAGTGTACCAACGCACGCACACACGCACACACACACACACACACACACACACACACACACACACACACGCACACACACCTCTGAGAGGCCGTGTGCTCGGTTGCGTGCAATCTTGACAAAGACGGAGATGCAGTTCTCGGTCGCGCTGGTGTTGGGCGATTCGCGGGAGCCGGGCACCCTGGATCACAGCGAGCAGCGACTCAACAGCCTGAACGCGGCAGGACGACAAGGGGTGGCGGTGAGGCTTGGCAAGCCGAAAGTGGAGAAAGGAGGGAAACGACGAAGCGACATGTTCACACATGTTCACTCACACACACACACATACACACACACACACACACTCTCTCTCTCTCTCTCTGTCTCTCTTGGCCTTGAGCGCACCTTGTGTGGATGTATGAGGGTTGTGGATCATCCTCCTCAATCTGGGCGGCGCTGGCTTGCATAATGCGCATGAAGTCGTGTGCATCCGGCGCAAACATGTCCTTGCAAACAGACACGCCCATCAGGCCGCGCAGCATGCGGTATTGCCTGTTGTTTGCGTGTTGGAGAATGTTCTTCATAAACGGCACAGAGTCATTGTCGTAGTCCCTGAACCGCTCCTGCGCCACGTCGGCCAGCACATGCATGCCAACCAGAAACACGATGGCCACCTCCTTGCTGCCGCTGCAACCAGTGAGGAGCGCAAGCACACCATCACCTCATCAACTGCCGCTGTTGTTGTCATTGCGTGCAGCACCACCACAACAACCGCCACAATCACGGCCAATCCCTCTTCCAACCACGGTGTGGTGGTCCACGAGCCAACAGCATCCAGCGCAGTGAGCTGCTTGAAACCGGCAGCGTGCAGTGACGGCTGTGGCCGCGGTGTGATGCTTCGCTGGCAGACGATGAGGTGGCGGAAAACAGCAGCAGTTGTGGTTGAAGCTGAGGTGATTGAGATGGGCAGGGAGAAGTACAGCTAGCAGCAGCGAGAAACTGGCTGGCAAAAGGGCCTTGAGTGCACCGCCACAACGCCGCGCAGGACAGCAAGCAGTGCAGCTGTTGCTGTGTCAATGTGGTGTGGTTAACGATGGTGTGAACACGCATGCATGCACACACACACATGGCAGTGTCGGGGATAGTGATGATGATGTGGCAGGTTGAGGTGGGGCCACGTGCTGGCAGCACTCAATCACAGCAAAGGTGCAATGCCGGTGGCTGTCAGTGGCTGCGATTGGTTGAAGCGGCGTTGCGGTGACGATGTGTGTGGGTGGTTGGCTGCAGCAGCAGAGCCTGCGCTGGGTCGGAATCGGTGTGCGCACGCGTGCAACGGGAGGGTGGGGCGTAAGATGCAGGCGCTCTGCTGGGCGGGGGTGATGCGACTTGTGTGAAGACCAAAAAGGAGAGAAGGGAGAACTGACGATGAGAAGCTGTCGTGCACGACGTGCCAGTGCAGCCCTGCATCAGCCCAGTGGGGATGTTGAATGGTGTTGTGTTGACGAGGGGTGGTCGGTGTGCGTGGTTGTTTCGACATGCGGGAGGAGCAACGAGTGCAAATGAATTCAATCACACACACACACACACACATCTTGTGTGGCGCTGGGAGCGATGTCTGCTGGTGCGTGTCAACCAGCAGTGCTAGTGGTGTCAGCCATGGTGATATGGAAGCGGAAGTGTGGTGGTGGGATCTTTCACCTCAACACACATTCCAGCCACCACGCTGGAGACCACGAGCTGGCTCACTGTCTCCATGCCCGTGCATGGCACCGACCACCGTCTGACAGTGGTGATGACAATGTCAGCGGCCTGCTCTGAAGCAAGCACACATCGTGACAGGGGTAAAGGAGAGAGTGTGTGTGGGGGGTGTGATTGACGAGGGGACGCGGTTGACAAGGACAAGGACTTGCAGAGGGGATAAGTGGGGGAAGGAGGAGTGCAAGCTGTGGTGTGCATGTCGCGTCACACAGCGCATTGAGGTGCAGTGCAGCCGAATGGAAATCCCAGGCAACACCCCCCCCACGCCATCAGCCATGCACATACCGAGACAGAGCGAGAGAGAAGGAAGTGCCTCTTGTTGCCGTGGCACACGGTGATGGCACCCGCTCAAGGATACGGTACTGTTGTTCAAGCCACCATCATCATCCTCAACGTCAGCCTGCAAAACAGGTGGTGGAGGTGGAGATGAAGACGCGCAGCGTTGCAGCCAAAAGCAAAGGGGGAGGTGGGAGGCATGTGACTTGAGACGTGTGAGTGGGGGGGGGTGGAGAAGAGAGGGTGTGCAGAGAGCAGGTCAAGCAAGGGGTGTGCAAGAGAAAGAAAGGGAGAGTGGACTGCGAGGAAGAGAGGAACAGTGTGAAGGAAGCAGAGCAGTGAGTACAACACACACGCACGCACCACGTGGTGGGCGTGTCGCTCGTCCACGTGGAGTGAATGAATACATGTCCTTTGTTTGGCTCGCTTGCCTGCTTGCTCGTCTGCTTGATTGATTGATTGATGGATTGCATGTGTCATTGTCATCATCATCAATATCCCCCCGCTGCTCCCTGCTGCTGCTGTTGTTGTTGTTGCTGCTGCT
>NW_004754898.1:0-8003 GCF_000188695.1 Salpingoeca rosetta | reverse complement strand
GTGTGTGTGTGTGTGTGTGATGTGTGTGTGTGTGTGTGTGTGCGTGCGTGCAGCGGTTCGTTGCAGATATCTCCCAACACTCCCCCCATCCCCTTTCATCCGCGCGCCTCATCACACAACAAATGCACCCATCGTCTCCACCACAACCACCACTGTTACCAGAACGCACTGCACCGAGATGCCGCTGCGCCATCGCACTGCCAATGACGGCCCTGATGTCAGGGATCGCCGCACGCCCATCGTTCAAGGTGGTGAAGACCCACCAACACAGCAACAGCAACGACGTGGCATGGAGTGCAACGGAAGCATGATGACCTCACACTCTCTGTCTGCGTGTGTGTTATGATTGCGTGTTCATGCGTGCGTGCATCTATGGCAGGTGTACGTGTACCGTCTGACTGCTGATGAAGAGGCCGCCCCTGCCAGCCATCGACCGCGCCATCCGAACCGCCATCCTTGACGGCCGTACAGCACCGATGACCTGTCCAAGGCTTGCCTCCTCGTTCCAGGCACAGACGTGTCGTGCTGGTGTGAAGGTGTGTGTGTGTGTGTGTGTGAGTGTGTGTGTGTTTGTGATTGTGCGTGTGTCGCGTCGGTGCAGATGCACGGGCTTCCACAGCCGTCACCATCACCACCACCACCACCTCACAACTGTGTGTGCGCGCTTGCGGCTGAAAGATTGCATGCACAGCACGTACTCTGGCAGCATTGAGTCGATGCATCCCGTGAGCGCAGCCATCTACCGCAATCTCTCCAGCTGAGGTGGTGGTTTGTTGTTGCTTGTGGTGCTCGTGTGCTTGCGGATCTTGATGTCGTGCGTGCGAGAGAACCTATGTTCATGGCTGCCTTCCAAACACACATAACAATACATGTGATGCATGGCAGACTTGCGTATTGGAATGAGGGCCGCTACCACATCCTGTTTGAGTACAGTGACACACCATGTCTCCCTGGCATGCAGAACACCCCATTCTTGCAGAGGTACAATGTGTGCGTGTGTGTGTGTTGGAACATGACTGTGTGTGCCTGCGCTCACCATCTACGACTGCTGTTGCTTACACTTCACCAATGCCGCCTTGTTTCGCATCACCACCTGCATCAGGTTGGCCTGAGTGAATTCCACCACCGTGACGGCCTCGATGTGTCCATGCCACTCTTCTCCATTGTGACATTCATTCATTCACACCGGAGCAGCGACGCGTTCCGCCCGCACAAACAGGAAGTACCTCGTCACCTTCAGGTGTGTGCTTGCATGCGTGTGTGTTGTGACGTGGTGCGATGTGGGGTACGATGTTCACTACTGCTGCTGCTGGGGTTCGAGGGGTCGGTGTCGCTCACTGCACCACCGCTTGCCCTTCTTGTGCTGCTGCAACCTCACTCCAAACCTGTCGGGGTGCCGCTGCTTGACATGTGTCTTCTTTCCCTGATGTGCAGAGGCACCACCAAGTCTGCTCGCTCTCATGCCATGCGCAACCATCTCTCCACAGTTCACAACGGTAGGTGTGGTGCGTGTGTGATGTTGTGTGTTGTCGTGTTCCGGGTGTGTCTCGTGCGTTGCCTCGGAGTCAACTGGTTTTGGTGCTGTGTGCGTGTCTGTCTGGATCCACCTCACACACACACACATACACACATACATCGTCTCTTTGTATGTTTGCTTGTGTATGCGCAGGGACATTGTGTTGGTGTGCGCGTGCCGGTGGTTTGACGAGGAGCGCATGGGTCGTGAGGGCGAAGGTTGGCTATGACCCCTCGTGCAAGCAGGCAGAGGAAGAGCTCAACAAGTACACGTACACGGATCTGGCGCTGGAGACCAAGTTTGGGCTCATCGTGGAAGCAATTGGGTACCACCCCTTCAGGTGCGTGTGTGTGTGTGTGTGTGTGTGTGTGTGTGTGTGTGTGTGTGTGTGTGTGTGTGTGTGTGCGTGTGTGCGTGTGTGCGTGCGTGTGTGTTGCAGACGATTTCGGTCCTGTTCGTGCTCATCACCCACCTTCCACCTCCTGCCACTCGCTTCACGTCTCAGATCATGGCTGCGGGTACCATCCCCGTCATTGTCGTCGATCACTACGTGCTGGTGCGTATGGATGGATTGTACATTGTGTGTGTGTGTGTTTCTTGTGTGTCACATCACTGTGTGGATGTACCCCTCCCGTCGCTCATGGTGCTGTGATGTGATATGATGGCGTTTGCTTTTTGCATTCTTGCAGCCCTACCAGGACCTGCTGGACTGGGAGACGTTCAGCATCCGCATTCCCGAGCACAGGCTCCTCGAGGTGTGGTGACAGGTCGGTGACATGGGGATGTCAAGCGATGCGTGAGGGGTGGTGTGTTTTGATGGGGATTGTGGTTGTGATGGCTTGCATGTCACGTCGCACACACACACACACACACACACACACACGCACACACACAACTGTGTTCAGCTTCCGAGGATCCTGCGGTCGATCCCTGATGAGGTGGTGGAGATGATGCAGAGACGCGTTGTGTTTATGTTTGAGGAGTTCTTCAAGTCCATCTCCACCCAAGTGCACACAGGTGAGGGAGTATGTTGTTGGGACAGGGGGCTGTCGAGTGAGTGTGGGGAGTATGGTGTGATGTGTGCGTTGCTCACGTGTTCTCGTGTCCGTTCAACCACTCTCACCATCTGCCAACTCGTGTGTTATGACTGTGCTATTTGCTACTGTCAGCGCTGGAGTCTGCCAGGATCAACCTGTTCAGCGGCGACAACGCCTGGCAGGTAGGTGTGTGTCTGTGTGTGTGTTGACGTGCGTGTTCTCTTCTCCGCCCATCCACACGCCATCATCACCTCCTCATTTGCTTGTGTGTTTGCTCACATCCTTCCCTTCCCACCCTCAACACGACTATCACCACCACCCTCCACACTTGCTCGTTTCCCCTTCCTACTTTCTGCTGTCGCCACACAGAGGGCCCTTGAGCCAGCAGCTGTCACCCCTCCCTCCACCAATAACCACTGCTCTGGTGGGATGAACAGACGGGCGCTGCCATGCGATGATCATCCAGCCACGCTGTGCGGCTGCGGAAGCAGCAACACCAGCAATACACCACAGCACAAGCAAGCCAGCGATGAGCAACGTGAGTGCGTCACTGCATGTGCGTGTGTGTGTGATGAGCACAGCACCAGTGTGCGTGTTTTGTGGTCGCTGTCTCTGTTGCTCCTGTCTCCCCTTGTTGTCCCACATCAATGTGTGCATGTGTGTCGTGCGGCTGCCTGTTTTGCCTTGCGTGATGCCTGTCTCATTCGTCGTTCTCACACACACAACTGCTTGCACACCTGCACATTCTCCACCTTGCAGCCGCTGCTCATATTCCCCTCTCTTTCTCGCCCTCCCTGACGGCCATCACAACAACAACAACAGCAGCAGCAGCCAACACACCCTCCACCGCCGATGCAGCAGAGATGTGCAGGAGGAGGTGGACGTGACCACCAGCATCACTTGCTGCTGAACACATCCCCCAACCAACCCATCGCCCGCTGCTGCTGGCGGAAGCTGGCTGTTTGTTTGCAGCTGGGAACAGGTGCCGACGGCACAAGTTGCGTTTTCGGCTGGAAGCAGCAGCAAGCAGAGGTGAGGGCGAGAAGAAGAGGGGAAAGGGAGAGGAGATGTGTGTTGGCTGGATGGCTGGATGGATGGGATAAGGTGGGGTGGGGGATGCTGAGTGAGTGTGGTGTGGTACGGTGTGGTGTGGCTGGCTGGTTGATGACAGAGCATGGTGGTGTGGTGTGAGGAAGAGGGATGGATGGAATGGATGGGGTGCAGCATGTCTTGTTCCTTCCCTTTTGTTTTCTGTTTCCTCTCTCTCTCTCCTCTTTCTTCTTCACACACATACATGCACAACACCAGCAGTGGCAGCAGTGTAGCTGCGCACATATCCATGCCCCCCTGCCTTCCCTCCCACTCACTCACCATGCTGGTGCTCGCACACAACCACACTTACAGGCGATGCGCACGCACAGGCAACAGGATGAGGGAAATGTCGAGGATACTTGCCACGCGTGCCAGCTACACTCGCCTCACACATGGTATGTGGGTGGTGATGAGCGGTTGTTGGTTGTGTGATGGGGCTGTGATGGTGGCGGTGCTGGGGTGCGGTAAAGCGAACAAGGGAAGAGGGGTTGATGGGGGATGATGATCACGCACACCGACACACGCACGCACACACACACCGACACATACGCGCACACGTGGTGCGTGTGATATCAATCCCTTGTTCTGCTCTGCTGACATAATGGCTTGCTCCGTGCCTGTTGTGTTCTATTCCCATCCACGTTCCCTGCAACCACGCACATGCACACATGCACAGGTGGTGAGGTGCCAGCACACATCAGGATGTTGATGGAAGTGGGCTAGCATGCCGGATACTGCAGCTGCAACCACCCCGATTCGGCTGCCGTTGCTGTGCTCATGCAGTGTTCCCATATGCGTGAGCAAGGTCAGCCCATCATGGATGTTTTGGTTGGCACACGGTGCATGTGTTGTTGTTGCTGCTCTGGGTGTGCTTGGTGTTGTCGCTGCTGTTGTATCTCGTAGCAGTGTCGCTGTGCAACTCACATGTCATGTGTGTGTGTGTATGCAGGGGATGGCTGCCTGAGGATCGTTGGAGGATAATGAGCGGTGCACACATGATGAATTGGGAGGAGCAGCTGTGGACACACACATCCATGGTCATGGTGGGCACATCCAACCACAGCGACGCAGCTATGCGCAGGTGTGTGTGTGTGTGTGTGTGTGTGTGTGTGTGTGTGTGTGTGTGTGTGTGTGTGTGTGTGTGGTGGAGGAAGGCAGAGGAGGGGGCAGGAAGGTGAACACGTCTGCTGTGCTCCCATGCCACGCCTGTGTGTTGTGTGTGTTGATGTTGTTGTGTCTTGTCGTTGCGTGTTGGTTGCATGGACACCAGGGCCACATCAGAGGAGGGGGAAGTAGCCGCCATGAACGACACATCATCATCACCCTTCCCCCATTCTCTCTCCTTTCTTTCTCTTCCACCTCAGCTCGGCCGTCACCGTCATCACCATCATCGCCATCGACTGCACAGCCGCCATCACACGCCGGCCGACACCAGCCCCAATCTGGCGTGAGGCAGACATTGCACATGTCACTCGCTCTGATGAAGAGGTGAGCATGTGTGTGCGTGTGTGTGTGTGCATGGTGGTGAGTGGGGACAAGATGTGTGCGTGTGGATGTGTGTCAGTGCGGGTGGTTGGATGGGGCTGGCGTGTGGCTGTTGATGCTTCGCTGTCAACCTCACCCCCTTGCATTCTCTCCCATCTTGTGTCTGTGCACACACACGTTTCACAGCGTTGGCGAGGCGAATGAAGCGGTGGAACCAACGACGATGACAATGACGAGTGATGAAGGTGAGAGGGGCGACTGAGATGTGTGTGTGTGTGTATGGTTGACATGGTGTGTTTCCCTTCTTCGCTTCCCTCTTTCCTGGTCCGTTCTACGCACTCATGTGTCTGTTTCTTCTTCTTCTCTCCTGTTTTTCGATTGATTTGGACACAGGGCCATGTATCCCGCTTCCATCCAACCGACCAACCAAACAGCCGAGCGAGCGAGCAAATGGACACGGCGTGGCAAGGGGCCGTTTGTTTTCACCGTTTCCACCATCAGCAACAACAGCTGATGTGTGGCTGCATTTGGATGAACGGGCCCTCTGTATCTTGTCCATCTCCTCCTCGTCGTCGCCGTCATTGGTCCCCAACAGCAGCGGCTGCGGCCATGGATGTGGAGGTGAGATGAAGAATGGTGGTGGTTGTGGTGATGTGGGTGGCGTGTGATGTGCTGGGTGTGAACATCAGCATGTCGTATGTGTGTGATTGTGAAGCGTTGGTCGGATGTGGTGGCAATGGATGTTGTTGTCGTTGATATCCTGATTCTGTGCCAACTCGCCTCTTTCTCCACACGCACACATACAGGGTGTATTGCGCGTCGATGTGCCGTTGTGACGACGACAATGATGGTGGTGAGTGGTTTGTGGTGGATGTACACGGCGCACGCACACGCATGTGCAGATGTGCTGCTTGTGGCGGTGGTGGTGTGTATCTGTGTTTGGGGATGTGACATGTGCATGCACAGGTGGTGATGTGGGTGATGTGAATGTGGCAAACGAGGTGGATGTGGTTTGTTTCTGCCATACTGGCTCACTGCGTGGTGTCATTCTTGCTGATTTGATTGTTTGTGCTTGCGCATGTGTACATGTGTGTGATTTTGCACAGGACGGTGGCCGTTCTCTTCCCAGGCCCTCACGACACGAGCAGGGCGATACACGCACACACAAATGTGCAAGAAAAGAAGGCACGAGGTGAGACGTTGGACATTTGTGTGTGTGTGTGTGTGCGTGTGTGTGTGTGGTGATGGGGTGGTAGTACTCATTCACACGCACGTACACGCATGTACACATGTATGCCAACAAATCACAGCAGTCATTGGCTGTGGGGTGGTTGCACTGACGTGTGTCTCACATGAATCAATCACACAACTCAAATGTGCGTGTGCATGTGTGCGTGGCTGCAGGCGGATGAGTGCGGGTTTCCCCAACCGATTTCCCTTCCCCTTTTCCCAACCAATCCCCTTTGCTCTGTGTCATCGTCATCATCATCAGCCTTCCCCATGTGATGTGGAGCTGTTGAGGCGTGATCGAGACAGCGGCCAACACAGGTATTGCAGCAGTGGTGGATGTGGTGGATGTGGTGGTGATATCGCGTGTTTGCCTGCTTGCTTGTTGGGTGCTTGCTTTGTTGTTCTCGTGTGTAGGTGATGCACCCCGCCACAACATGCTGCATATTTCCATGCGTGGTCCCTTGTGTTCCTCCTTTCCTGTCCTCACCACCACCGGTCATTGTTGTTCGTCTCTGGTTGGTTTCCCCTTGCCTCACAGGCATCCACGCAGGCTGGCATACTCGCTGCTGCTACTGCTGTTGCTGTGATGATGGCCGTGCTGTTGCGCGTGTGCGCTGTGCACCGTGTTTGGGGCTGCGCCGATGAAGACAAGGAAGGACACGGCCCTTGCCCACCACTCTTCCCCCTTCATCTCCTCTTTCTGCTCCATCAGCGATGACGATGGTGGCCGTGGCGTGTGACTGCGCTTCCTTTTTGTTTGGCTTCGCTGTGGCCCATCGGCTGGCTGGCTGCATCAAGCACAGGTGAAGATGATCGTTGGCGGTTGGTTGGTTGGTGGGCTGTGTTGTGTGGAGTGGTGGGAAGCAGGGGGAGGAGGGAAGTGACACGGCGGGTGGTGGTGGTGGTGATGGGGCGACGTGGGAGTGCAGAGCGAAAGGAGGGAGAGGGAAGGGAAGTGATGGGAGGGCGATGATGTTGGTTGGGGGATGGGAGTGCGTGTACACATGCACGTGATGTCGTGTGGTGGCAATATCAAATGACAATGACACACACATCAGCGGCTCATTCCTTTTGCTTGTACCTGTGATTGTGATTGTGTGATTGTGATGATGACTGCAGCAGGCAACACACGGCGGTGATGCTGGATTAGATTGGCTGGGGTTGACTGGCCGTCGTGTCGTGTCGCTCATTTCTCTCTCTCTCCGTTGCTCATCTCAACTGGGAACACACACAGCGATGTGTGTGTGCGTGTACATGTGTGCGCAGCGCCATCAACCACGCCGACAGCAACACGATGCACGAGGTGAGGGCACGCAATGGTGTGTGTGTTTAATGGAAGGGGTTGAGGGGAAGTGGGGAGGAAGGCGTTCCTCACGGCCATTATCACCACCACGGCTGTGCACCTGGTCATGTGACCGTGCATTTTGGGGGATGGAGATGGGGGGAGATATGTTGTCGTTGTGGTGGTTGTGGTGGTTGTGGTTGCATTGCTGTGTATGCGTGTGCATGGTGCACTGTCTCACTCTGCCATACCATGTCTGACTCTGTGTGTGTGTGTGTGACTGCAGATGTACGTGCGCGTGTGCGCATATGTCAGGCAGCTGCGTTGATCGACGACGAGGTGTGTGATTGTGTGTGTGATG
>NW_004754899.1:750352-753186 GCF_000188695.1 Salpingoeca rosetta | reverse complement strand
AGCTTGTGCTTCGCCATCATCCATCGCAACGGCGGGTGCGTGCACCCTCGTTCGTCTCCGGGACGACGACGTGGGACGCCTTGCGGACGCAGCGGGTCTCTGTCGTGCGCACAAGATCGCGCTCAATCACGCCAAAGTTCTCCTGTGTTGGTGGTTGTGATCATGTTGGAGCGAACGTGATAGGTGGGGAATGAGTGTGTGGAAGCATTGGAATTGGAATGCGCGAGTGTTGTGCATGTGCATGCCGCAGCCAAGCAAGCAAGCACTGTCATGTGTGTGCGCAGTGGAAGCATGCAGCAACATGCGTACCACACAAGCCCCTCTCCACAACTCAGTTCGCTCACCAGGATATCGCCGACACCGGCAAAGCTCTCGGGCGACGTGAAGGCGATGGTGGTGCTGGGGACGGCGAGGACAAAGTTGAGCACATCGGTGCGCGCCTGCAGCGATGAGAAGCTGGTGGCAACAACGGTCCAACCTGGGTAGATGGGGGTTGAGCTGAAGTAGGGGAAGCGCGTGCCGTCTTCGGTGATGGCAATCTCCTGGGCGAGGATGTCGATGTCTTCCCAGTTGAGCAGCCCGTCATGGGCGGCTTGCTCGAGGAAACCGGTTTGCACCATGCCGGCAGCAGCATCGCCAGACAGCACGGCATCAAGCACACGCTCGTGTGTGCCCAGGAACTGGATCTGTGTGTTTGAGTTGGGGCAGATGTTGCAGTGTGGTGCGGTGTTGGTGTGAGACAGGAGTGAGACAGGAGACAAGCCAGGAGGCCAATGTGCACAGGATTGCACCACACACACACATCAACACACACATCAACACACACACACACACACACACACACACACACACACACACACACACACACACACACACGAACCGCACCTCGGCTGCGTCGTCGATGAGGTCAGTGCCAATCTTGCTGCGGTACTTGGCAAAGTTGGCGTGCGTGCTCGCAAAGTCCGTGATGGTGGTGCCGGCGATGACCTGGTCCTTGAGGTCAGACAGCGAGACAATGCGGGAGTCGCGCATGGTGAACATCACACCGCCAACGGTGTCCACAAACTTGACCTCGTCTCCTGAGTCGCCAGCGGCTGTGTAACGCAGTGAAGGTATTGCAAAAGGGGTGGAGAGTGGTAAGTTGGTCACCTTTGCGAGAAATCAAGCTGTTCGTGCGGTTGAGCAGTTTCTCAAGCGGTTGACGACGTGACACTCGCTCAGAGAGGCAAACATCTGACACTCGCTCAGAGAGGCAAACGCAGACACACACAGACACACACACACACACAGACACACACAGACACACACAGACAGACAGACAGACACACACACACAGACAGACAGACACAGACACACACACACACACACAGACACACGCAGACACACAGGCACAGGCACACACACACACACACCTGTGACGACGGGGAGGCCAAAGCCGTTGAGAGGGGCGAATCCTTGTTCGACGTCGAGGCAAGACATGGTCTTGGTGTCGACGAGTGCATACTCCAGGGTGTCGACCTGATCCAGCAGCTCCAGTTCCGACATGCGGTGAAAGGCAAAGAGGCCGGGGATAACAGCGTTCAGGAAGTTCTCGTAGGCATCACATGCCTCTGGTGACACGGAAAATGCAAGCAAGTGTGCGTGTGTGGTGATGTGACAACGCCCAAGTCGTGGAGTTGCGAGTTCGCGAACAAGCAAGTGGAAGTGACGCAGCGACAGCGACACGCTGCAGGGGTGGCAAGGAAACCAACAAGCAAGCGAGAACACCAATGCGTTTGCACGTACACCTTTGCACGCGCACAGCCACGCACAAACACATGGAACCCACCTGGGTGAAGTGGGGAGAGGACGCAGCCGATTTGGATGCGGTACGCGGCAGGGACCGCTGTGCCGTTCTGTTGTGCCGTGACCGGTGAGGCCGCAGTGAGGGCCGTGGCGAGCACGATCATCAGGAAGTGCAGCATGGATGCGGTGGATGTGTGTGCCATCATGTTTTGCCCGCTCTTCTTCTCGTGGAAGAGGTTGTCGTTGGCAAGAGTTGCTTGGTTGCTGTTGCCGGTATTGGGTAACTGTGGGTGATTGTCCTCGCTATGTGAGTGTGTGCTGGAGTGTGACTTCCGATGGGTGTCGAGGTGGTTGGAAAAATGTCAAAGCGCCAACCACCCACCAACCATCATCATCTCCCATCTCCCTGCTCTGCTGCAGCTGGCAGCCACACAACCACACCCACATCCTACGCGTCGCCATGACTTTCGTTCCAGCCACTGGGCACGCAGCAAGGAGACAACAAAGGGAAAAACACCTTTTCCATGCGAAAAAGTTGTTGTCAGGATTGGTTGAGCTTGGGGGTTGTCAGGGTTGGCGCTTTGGCCCACTGCAACACGTCTTAACATGTGTTCGTTCCCTGCGTTGCCTTGATGGCAAGGGAGCGGGCAAGGGAAGGTCCGTCAGTGGACGATGAGCGAGGAGGTGGAGTGGAAGAGTGCAATGTGGACGGGTTGCCAGAAACGCAACAACTTTCACTCAACCACGTTTTGTTTGCGAAGCGTTGGTCAGGGCCGTGTGTTTTTGGTTCTGTGCCGAACAATGCTTGCGTGCTTGCTTGCAAGCAAAAGCACAGACAGCAAACAAGCTGTTGTGCTGCAGAAGACAACCACGACGACAATGGTGGTGCGTGATGTGAGTGGCGGGCTCTGCGCCTCTTCTGTTGTTGCAGGCAGCCAGCTAGAGATGCACTGCAGGCATAAGGGGTTGCGTGCGTCTCTCTCTCTGTGCTTTGTGTTGGCTCTGTCTTGCTCTTGAAAGATGACAACAGCAGGCGTGTGTGTCGCTGC
>NW_004754899.1:746682-750145 GCF_000188695.1 Salpingoeca rosetta | reverse complement strand
GTGTCAACTGACTGATGCGATGCACGTGTCACTGGCACTCTACTGCCTACACCCAAACCAGCATCACCCTGGTGCCGCCACCACTGCCTTCAAGTAAGTTCATGGCGTTTGGAATAAATGCGGCTTGTGCATGCGTGTTGCAACGTGGGAGTGGAGTCAGGGGTAAGAGTGCTAGAGTGAGGGAGGAGAATGGCTCGTTGAGCGCAAATGGAAGAGAACACATGTCGTTGTGCTTCTGGTGGTGATGCGAGGTGGGTTGTTAAACACAGCTGTGTGTGACACAGACAGGGGTTGATATGTTCTCACATCCAATTATATGCGTGACATACACATTTTCGATCGTGCCATGGCGCCAAGGCGCGATACTTGTCCCCTGACCGAGCTGCCCGCCAAGTAGATGGCTCAAGTGGCGACACTCCTGCAGTGATCGCAGGCACGATGACGGACACCACCACGTTGCTTGCAGTGAGTTTTGTGCGTCGTGTCAGTGTTTCTGGTGGTGAGTGGAGGTTGCCGGGCAAATACGCTGAGAGCATGGACACAGCGTGTGTTCGTTGTGAGAGTTTGCCTGTTGGCGCGCTTGCATGCATGGTGATTCACTGCCGACCACACATTCGCACACCACAGACACAAACGCGCTCGACAATGGAAACAGTGGGCAGCACGCTTGCTGCGCTTGCACCCTCGAACACGCAAGGCTGCGATCGGAGCAAACAGAAACAAGGAGGCTTACTCGGCTGAACTGCACTGAAGAAGTGAAGGTCTCTTTCATGGCTCTGGCTCTGGCTTCCCGTCTTTCTCCCTGATATAGCACACATCAGCCCAGTGACTGCCTTGGCAGATGTGCACACTCGCTGTGAGCACTCCACAGGCCTGCAACCAACCACAGGTACACGCACTGTGCTCTTTGGCGTGGGATAGCTCTTGCTAGTTCAGGGAGCATCGCTTTCACATTGGAGAGAATCGACCACGCAGTTCACAAGATTTCGTTCTTTGAGCACACACACACACACACACCATACACACACACACACCATACACACACACACACACACACACACACACACACACACACACACACACACACACACACACACACACACACACACACACACAAGCTCCGGTGCGTGTGCATGTGTTGGGCTGTGCTTGGTTGATCATGAGCCGATCGTGCGTTTGCGCGAAACGCATACAACCACGATTGCTCACTCTCGTCTTTACTGACACGCCACACAAACGTTCACACTTTGCGGTTGCCGTTTGGGCTTGTCAGTTCCAAGTGGCATGACTCCATGCAAGCCAGAAGAACGACAGAGGCGGCTGCAACCATGCCAACGCGTGCCCTCGTGTGGTTATGACAATCGTGCTGGTTGCTGAGGCTGCCACACAATCCATCCAACCCACGCACATAAGGTAGTGTGTAGATGAGAGTGTGTGTGTGTGCGCGCGCGCGTGTGTGTGCGTGTGTGTTTGTGCGTGGGCATGCGCATGTGTGTGTTTGTGCGTGTGCGTGTGCGCGCGCGCATGTGTGCGTGTGATTGTGAGTGGTGCTGCTTCGAGGGCAAGTCCCCTGCGCTTGGAACAGCGTGCGGGGGTGCTTGCGTGTTCATGCCAGTGCTCTACGTTGTCTTTCACACGCACACCGTCTTGCGTGCGTGTGTTGTGTGTTGGACTCCGCCAACCTCCTGCAACGTGCAACTGACCCTCACAATGCCAACATGCGCGCGCGTACATGCATACACACACGCATACTCGGGCAGACGGATGCTGGGTGAATACCTCTCTCTGTCCACATCGCAACGTCGCAGCACGCGAGCAGCGATTTCATTCCACGGTCCGTTCCACAGGCAATGCGTGTACGTGTGTGTGTGTGTGTGCGTGTGTGCGTGTGTGCGTGTGTGTGTGTGCGTGTGTGTGTGTGTCCTCTCACGCTTTCCCTTGGTGTGCTTTGCTGCTGCAGAATCAAGACAGATGCCACCGTGTTGTGCACGAGGACAGCAAAGATTGAACAAGACGCATGGCGTGCTGAAGCAGCAACAGCAGCAGCATACACGGGAAGGGGAGATGAAATACATCATCCACTCCAACAACAACGAACAGCAACAGACAACAGCAACAACAGACAGTGATGACGGTCGCGGCCCTTGAATAAACGACAACAACACACACCACAGGAAAGGAGGAGACGAAGAAGCTGAAGACCATCGACGCAGAGAGGCCGACACAAGCACAGACACCAACACATAACGAGGACAGCAGCGGAGAATCAAACCACAATCCGCCCGTTCCCTTTGACAACTGGCCTGGCCTGATGCAAGCACGCGTCCACATGCCCCTTCTTCTTCATCGTCATCATCGTCACCATTCGCCATCCTGAGCAGCGCCACTGCCACTGCCGCCGTCTCCGCCGCTGTTGTCAGCGCGGCGTGGTGGCGGCGGTGGTGGTGGTGGAGGAGGAGGACTAGCCAACATCATGTGCTGCGCGGGAAAGACGTGTTGCTCACCGGCCGCGTTGCGCCGCACGTGTGGATGTGTGCGCAGCATCTCGCCCTGCACGCGCTGCTGCTGCCGCTCGCCCAGCGGTGGATGAGCGATGTGCCCCTGCGGCAGCGGCAGACGGAGTCCCACCACGTGTTGGCCACCATCCACAACCTGGTGGTGGAAATGATAGTGGTCGTGATGGTGGTACTGGTGGCAGTAGTGGCAGAAGCCGTGCGTTGCTGGCTGCTGCTGCTGCTGCTGCTGCTGTTGAGCGCGCTGCTGTGGGAACGACTGGTACATCTGTAGCGGCTGCACCGTCGGCGCCAATGGCGCCATCGTCGTCGTCATCATCATCTGCTCATAAACGGGAGCGAGCCCCGGATAACCAGGCGGTGACATCGCGCCATGGTACTGCTGCTGAAATGGCAGTGGTGATGGGAGAAGTGGTGTACGGACCCCTTGTGGCACGTGCTGTTGCTGCTGTGGGTCGTGGGCGCGTGTACCAGCAGCTGCTGTCACCATGGGTGCATGCGGTGGCGTTGCTGCTGCTGTTGGCTGCGAGCGACGATGGCGCTGTTGGTGTTGGTGTTGGCGACTGCGCTCCCGCTCAAGAAGATTGAGGACCAGCCAGTATTGAGGAAGGTGGCGGTGGTGGCGGCGGCGGCGCATGCGGCGATGAACCGATTGAAGACCGCGCATACGCGCAGCACTCGTCTGCTGGGTTTGCATCCACGCCCGCTGCACAGGGTGCGTACACGACACAGGGTGGGTGTGAGGAATTGTGTGTGTGTGTGTGTGTGGGTTGTGTGTGCGTTAGTGGTGACGAAGAAGCGATGGTGCAAGGGGTTGTAGACGTGCCCATGATTCACTGTTGCACACACGCACACACACACGCACACGCGCGCTCACACACACACACACACACACACACGCTCACACGTGCTTCCACGACATGCATACACATGCGCACTCATGCACACAC
>NW_004754899.1:743173-746513 GCF_000188695.1 Salpingoeca rosetta | reverse complement strand
AGTGTCACTGGGTGGGACCTTGGTTGTGCCTGTGCACTCCTTCATGTTTGCACAGCCACCCACACATACACGCAACCGCGCAAGCGCTCACACCAACCTGAAACACAATCACACGGGTGCACACAACCACACTACTTTCTCCCTTGCCTCCCTTCATCCCTCAACCTACTCGGCTTCTTCTCTCGTGCTGGTGTGCGCTGCTGTTGTGGGCGAAGATGGCTTGCGTGAGTTTTGGCGGCTGTTGGCAGGTTCACTTTCGTATGTGCGCAACCACACGACACATTTTGTTGTTGTTTAATTCGATGCCAGGTAAATGATTCAAATTGTGATGTCAGAGGCGATTGATGCAAGCTGCTCGTGAGCTGTTGCGGGCATTGCATGAAGCAGTGCTGTGTGTGTGCATGTCCTCACTCACAACCTCTCACCCGTATGTGTGTATGCGTGTGCGTGTGCATGTGTCCGCCGACAGGGAACATGACGTGCAGAGGAACATGGACAGATGGGATTTGAAGGCTTGGATTGAAGCAAGCCCAATCACCAACCCCAATGAGGCAGCCGCATCAGCAGCGACCAGAGACAACAGAAGACATCAACGATCAAGGTACAAAGGACACAAACGGCAATGGTTTGGGGGAATGCAACACACCATCCGCGAACACCACGACCAGTGGCACCACGACCATGACAGCGACAGCATGATGACAGCGACAGCATGATGACAGCGACCGACAACACCAACTGCACTGACTGCAAATATCACAGACAGAGAACACGAAAGGCGTCAATGGCCAAGCCATGGCCAGCAGGACATGTGTGCGAGTGTGTGTGTGTGTCCATCTGAAGGACACCTGATCACACACGTCCACGATCACCATCAACGCTGTCGACACGATCAACACCACTATCACCGCGGCCAGCAGCATCAGCGGCGGCGGTGGCAGCGGCGGTGGCGGCGGCGCGTCGGCGACTGGCACATGTGCACACGTGCGGTTTCGTGGGAACCAGGCGTGTTGGCTGAACGCGACCTCGAGCGCGGACGGGACGCGGTGATGGTGGATGCAGGACGTGCGGTGGGAGGAGTTCGTGGAGCGGACGCGGCGTGCGCTTTGGCTCGTCCTTCTTCTGAACTAGCTCAACACGTGGACCTTGCTTCAGCAAGTCCTGTTTCACCATGCCCGCACACATTTGCATGGTGTCACAGCCAAGGTGAGCGTGGCAACAGCAAGACCAGTGTGTGTGCGTTGGTGCGTGTATGTGTGTGTGTGTGTGTGTGTGTGTGTGTGTGTGTGTGTGTGTGTGTGTGTGTGTGTGTGTGTGTGTGTGTGTGGCTCGGAGGAATAACCTCACGGTTTGCGGCTGCGAGTGAGTTTCATCTCTGCCACCGCTACCTCTCACTGTCCCATGTGGCTCTGCATTCGCAGCCAGGGCATGTGTCACGCACCGCAAGCGGTATCGGCGCTACCATCAGTGTTGGCGTTGGCATCTGAGGTGGTGGTGGTGCGTCGTGCGTTGGCACCAACAGCGCCATGAGGCGGCGTGGTGCCCACAGCAGCGTCGTCACGACCGCTGCCACCAATTGCATGAGCAGCACGGCTGGCAACACCGCCACCTTCAGCGGATTCGCGCGCTGAATTCACACGCAGAGAGGTGAGAAGACGGGGCGTGCATATGTATGTGTGCGTGTGTATGTGTGTGTGTGTGTATGTGTGTGCACGTGGGCTGTGTGCGTGTGTGTGCACGTGCGTGTGCCACATGCGATGCGTCGTAAACATGATTGAGTTTCACGTATGCCCGCCCCATGTGCGCTCCACTTCCCCCTCTCCCCGTTTTCATGTGCCACGTGCAAGAACTCACGATTCGGGTGCGGTCCATCGTGCTCTTGTCCAGGCCACGTGCACTGCTGCAGTGTTGCGTGACCATGAGGGAAAGTGGGAATGGTTGAGTGGCAACGGTTTGGAAATGCACACCTGCAGCTCGCTTGACCTTCTCTCGCACGACAACATCGGCAGTCGTCACATTACCTTGGGATACTGCTGCGGGCCATGTTTGCGGCAGCGCTGCTTGTCACATCAGCTGCCGTCATCAATGTCACTTTGCTTCTCTGCATCAGGTGAGTGGGTATGAGCACATGCAAATGAATGGAAGTGACAGAAAAGCATTGTATGCGGGCGTGTGTTCTTGCTGGTGGCGACATGTGTTCCTTCACTTCACATCTCCCTCACGATGGTGCACTCGTGTGTGTGTGTGTGTGTGTGTGTGTGTGTGTGTGTGTGTGTGTGTGCGTGCGTGCGTGCGTGCGTGCGTGCGTGCGTGCGTGCGTGCATGTGTGTGTGTGCGTGTGTGTGTATGTGCGTTTTTCAACCACATTCACTGTGTGCAGGAAGGGAGCATGCCATGCATTCCGTATGAGGCAGCTTGCACATGGCATGCCATGCTGTACCTTGACTGGTGGGACGCGAGACATGACCCAGGTATGCGTTCAGACGAGAGCGAGAGCGAGAGAGAGAGAGAGAGAGAGAGAGAGAGAGAGAGAGAGAGAGAGAGAGAGAGAGTGTGTGTGTGTGTGTGTGTGTGTGTGTGTGTGTGTGTGTGTGTGTGTGTGTGTGTGTGTGTGTTCTGGCGTTGCTTTGTGTCTTTGCGCTGTTGCTGATGTGAGCGTTGGTTTTGACAATAGTAATTTAACCTCAAATCCACTCAACAATTATTTTCACTTCATGTCGTGCTCAAGCATTCATGCTGTCTGGTAACATCTTGCTGTCCCTTGGCACGAGCTCTGCTCGTGTCTTGCGCAACTGTCGTCATCCCCACTGCTGAGCTCACCAAGTTTCTGCACACGCACACACAAACACAGAGCCAAGGTTACCACCTTTGAAGCCATCGCCGACACCTGCCTTGTGAGTATCCATCAAGGGATTGACACATGTGTGTGTATGTATGTGTGTATGTACGTGTGTGTGCACTCACACACCTTGGCCCCATGCTTGCGAGCTGAATCGACACCATTGCACGATGTGATGACGTTGTGAAGGCGTGGTCACATCATGCGATACTGCAATTCTGTTGTTGTCAGTGTTACCACGCACATACACACACAGTGGTGACATAAGCACACGCACACACATAAATGCACACACACGCACACACTCATTCACTCTCACACATGCATACCTTCTCCACCTGTCTTCCCCTTCCCGGGACCACAGGCAACTGCTTACCCTTGCCATGCCGCCCCCTCGCCGTGTCTGCGCCATGTGCGGTCGCGAGATTGACGTCACAAGCAGCGGTGTGCATGTGAACCAGCCGCCAGTGGTGGAGGAGTGACAGGGTAACCTGCAGCAAT
>NW_004754899.1:740993-743073 GCF_000188695.1 Salpingoeca rosetta | reverse complement strand
CCACCACCGCCACCCTCCTTGTCATTGCGCTGTAGCTATCGGTGCTTGCTCCTTGTTTCCTCATGCTGCGTGCCCATTATCTTGGCGGCTGGCTGCCACGACACCCCAAACCCTGTGAGCGTGCGTGTGAGCGCGGCGCCTTGTTGGTACCGCTGTTCCTGCTTTCCTCTTGCATCCTTTGTCGTTGAGTACGACCCTCCGCTGCGCATGACCTGTGGCAAAATGGTATGCACTGTGAATCGGTTTTGAGGGCACGGTACTCTGAACTCGTGTGATGGAAGCAGAAGGGCTTGAGATGAGCGGTTGTGTTTTGGGAGACGGTGAATGTGGTGGACACAGTTCCCGAGCACTGGGTATCACAGCATACAAGCAGAGACGGAGTTGAAATAGGAGCATGTCGTGTAGCTCTGAGGACAACACAATATGCAATGTGATGTGGTTCGCCACTGTTGTGAATTCCGCATGCCTTTACTCGTGACATATTGCTGTCACCGCACTGTCACTTGAGCTCTTGAACAAACATCTGACAATGCCCAATTCTGGTGCGCACGAACATGGGCACACGAGGGCAAGACTGAAGCGCGTCCATCCCACAAGTCATCACACGTCTGACTCTCCTCACCACAGCGACCGTGACTCTCTCGGACTCTCATCAACAATCATCATCGTCACCACACAATTAGCTTCATCGTCGTCTGTGGTGTGATCTCGAATGATTGTGCCTCGTATAGCACCCCACACACACCCGCAGTATCCAAATGGCTGCCATCACCATCACCGCCACTTTCGCTACGAGGCTGCTGCCGCTGCCACTGCTTCCTGCTGCTGCAGGTTGCTCTTCTTTTCATGCTGCTGCAATTGTTGCTGCTGCTGATGCGCCTGAGCGCTTTGCTGTCGAATGGATCTTCGTTTCCTGGAGCAACGCCGGACACAACCTCGTCCTTGCCTTGCCGACTTGCTGCTTTCTCTTTGCGGGGTTCTGTTGGCGATTCACCGTTGCCTCACGCGTTGCCCGGTGCTTGCCTGCGCGTTGCTGTTGAGCCCGTTGTGGTTCCTGTTGCTGCTGCTTCTGGCGTTCTCGTTCTCGGTATTTGAGGATCTGCTGGCGTATGGCTGGGTCCTCCCTGCGAATTGCGGTTGGCTTGTTTGACTTTGCGGGTCTGCTGACACGTGGTTGCTTCCTGACCTTGTTTTAGTCAGCTTCCTTGCGTGTGGAGCTTGGTGACAGCACCAACGAGGGGATGTTTGAGCCACGCAGCCTGCCGCCTCTACCACCACCCTTCTGCATATCATCCGGCTGCTGCTGTTGTACTGGTTCATGCTGTTGTTGCTGCTGCAGCCATTGATGTTGCTGCTGCTGCTGTGATGCGTGCGTGAGTTGGGCAGTTACATGCGGGACTCGGCTTCTTGTCTGTGTCCTGCTCATGCAGGTCGCGAGTACCGGGCATCAGTCCACCACAGTGTGGTGATGATGGAGCGACCACAGCATCGTCTTCCACTTCGCGGCCGTTGTGGTGGTGGAATTCATGGCGGTGCTCCGCCGGCTCGCCTGGTGTCATGGTCTCAGCCAACTGCAATCTTCTCTGCTGCTATCACTGCCGGTCGACAAACGGGCAGGCCTTGCTTGTGCTGGTTTGTCGACACTTGCTGTGTTTCACTCAGTAGCTGCTGTCGTAGCTGCTGTTGTCGAGGCGTCTTTTGCGAGCCAACGTGCATGGTTGGTATCGACAGGACGGTCGCGGTACACAGTGCTGTTCTGTGGCGGTGGAGAGAAGCGCACATGGGTTGGTTGGTGTGCAAGTGCATGCACGCTCATTGTCGTCGCTGTAGCTGCTGAAGCGGTTGGGGTGGGAAGTGCTTGGTTCTGATGCAACTGCATTGGTGGGTGTTGTTGCTGTTGTTGCTGAGATGGTGCTGCTGCTGCCAGGAATGCTGCCAACAGATGTAGCTGCTTCGAGGATGCACTTGACCTTGGGGGCTGTGGCTTGGTGCTTGTTGTCGATGGCACGAAGGGACAGGATCCATGCACGTCGAGGCTGTGTTGTGCTGGCGCACACACTGCTGCACCTGGAGCGGCTGG
>NW_004754899.1:731522-739030 GCF_000188695.1 Salpingoeca rosetta | reverse complement strand
GAAGAATATAGGGTGGATCAAGATATAGATTTCGGCTTTTGACTACCCGAGTCGGCGCGATAGTCACTCTCGGTTTGTGCACTTCATATAAGGTGGTTGTTGTCCTACGCAAGCCTTCACATGCGCTCCAGCAGGCAAAGCAAGGCAAGGTTTTGCTGTTGTCTTTGGTACACGCAGTTTGGCGATGATGATGCAAGGGGGTTTCTGCTTCCAACCCTTTGCTGGTGCCGTATGAATTCCGCTCCTCACACACGGCCTAACGTATCCACAACGCTTATGCAGCGGCTTGCAGTGTGTGCTGTGCACTGCCTCACAGTCTTGAATTGTGCGTTTGCAATAAGTCGCTGAGAGTAGACCACGGGCTATTGAGCAGGAATGCAGCAACCAACCAACCAGGCCTGCCTTCTCCAGGTAAGCTCTACTGAGCACGCGTGGATTTGTGTGCGTGTGTGTGTGCGTGTGTGTGTGTTGCGTGTTGTGTGTGTGCGTGAGTGGTGCGGTCCTCGTGAAGCCCTGATTCTCTGATTGGTGGTTGCGGTGGATGCGCTTGATGTGTGAACTGATAGCCGTTGGCGGCATGGGTGTTTTCGTGAGAATACCCCAATCAAAAGCCATGCAGCATGAACAGGCGACACGATGCTATGCTTGCTTGCATGCTTGCAAGCATGTTTGTTGACGGGACATGGTGCTGTGGCAATTTAGCCTCACCCTTGCCTCTGCAACTGCGATGCCCGTGGTTGTTTCAGTGTTGCTGTTGTATTGGCGTTTGCACTGCCACACAGAGCGTGTGCAGAGGCTGCCACAGGCTGACATGGCCTCTTGTCAATGGTGCGACCTCGAAGCTCGCCGAAACCACGCAAGTCAGTGTTTTGTGTGTGTGTGTGTGAATGTGCCATCATGCATGTGTTCTCTCTGTGCAAACAGAACGCCAGTAGAGCACGCACGCACGTGCATGCGCTCACACACACACACGCACACACGCATGTGCATGCCCTCACACGCTTGCTTGTTCGATCGTCAGGGCGATGACGGTGATGATGGTGACTCAGTCCACTTCCGAACAGCACCTCCAACCAACTGGCAATCGCTGTCATGCGTTGATGTTGCGCTGACCGGGCCATGGCGTGAATGCTGCATTAATCCCCTCCCCCATCAAGTCGTCACCGCGGTCATCACGCTGGTTGGTGTCTTGTGCACTGCAGACGGCCACCACGCCTTCCTACACAGTGTATGCCAGGTGAGTCGTGCTGTTATTGGTGGCGGATGCTGGCGATGTGGCAATGTTCATGTATTGTAGTGACTGGCTGGTTGATTGATAGTTTGTGTTGTGTCTTCATGGTGTCTTCCTGATGTGTTGATAGCGGGCACTTGAAGCTTTCACCAACACACTAATGTACACACATACGCACACGCCATCAATGCACCTAGGTACCTGCTCACGGCCCTCTCCCCCTTTCACCAACATTCGATTGCCGTACAGCATGCCTTGCCGTCGTGCTGTATGCGTGTGTGCGCGCGTGGACAGCGTCAACCCTCAAATTGCTGCCACCAGCCGCACCTCCACCGCCAGCCACTACTACCTAATGCCACTCCACAGCCTCATCCCAGGATGGAATAGCCGGTTCGTGCGCACCAGGGAGCCAGCACGAGAGCTGAGCATGGAGCCATGGCAGCAGCAGCAGCAGCAGCAGCAGCAGCAGCAGCAGCATGCTAGGGTGGCGTGAGTGTGGCGTGTTTGGCCCATCTGAGGTGGAAGGCTGGAAGGGTGCTCGTGCGATCTTACGATCGTTTCCGCCTCAAACTCAAGATCCACGACAGGACATCAAGAGCACCCATGACATGACCGACGTGAATAGACCACCACCACCACCAGCAGCAACGACGAGGTGAGGACAGCAGCATCATGCCATTGTTCCACCCATATCCACATTCTTCAGAAACGCACACAGCACACACATCCTCCATGCCGCTCTCGTGTGCTCGTGTGTCTGTGGGTTCACGTCATCTGTTTGCGACACACGACGGCAATGAAATTCCTTCATGTAGCGCAATGTCAGCGATTTTGATGTGCTCAAACTCGTTTGCTTGTTTGATTTTGGCATCGAATCGGAAATAGGAATGTGAATAACCCCGGCATACGCTCGCACACGCGAGCACAAACACGCACCCACACGCACCCACCTGCTTACTTACCCACAGCCTCATCCTTTGAGCCACCGTTGCAAGGTTCGAGCACTTGTACACCGTCACACACACACACACACACACACACACACACACACACACACACACACACACACACACACACACACACACACACACACACACACACACACACACACGCATGCAATCAGCACTTGCTTTCTCCCAACCGCTCACACGTGTGTGCACCGGCAATGTGCCAATGTTCACTCACACTCTCTCGCGCGTGTGTTCGTGTGTGTGTTGAAGCAGGAGCGGGCACTGCGGCCACAGCACGAACGTGTGGATGTGTTGGTGACTCAACCGCGACAGCGCCACACGCACCAACAGCAGCAGCAGCAGGAGGAGACGAAGATGGAGTAGAGTTCTCGTGACATGAACCATAACAACCATGACAGCAGCAACGCATGCTCAAGCGCGATTGTGGTGACCGCAGGGACACAGTGGCGTTTACAGCGGTTACAAGGACATGCACACGCGCACATGTGTGTGAGAGCAGAGGTATTTTCACGACAGCAGCAACAGCAACAACAACAGCAGCAGCAGCGCGTGCCTGTGTGGCTGATGGCTATTAGGAAGACGACAGGGGTGGTACCATGAGTGCTTTGGATCACCGCTTTCATGGCTGCAGTGTTGTGACGATGACAGCACACGCGTTGATGGTTTACACATGCGGTGATAGTGATGGTGGTAGTGGTCACTGCCATGGGGGCGGTGGCTTTGGGTTGCGTCATTGGAAGTGCATGACCCACTGCAGCTCCACCTCAACACGAGCGCGGTTCATCACCACCATCGTGCATCTGATGCTGCTGCTGCTGATGGTGGTGGTAATGGCAGAGCGAACATCTGTACCAGCATCGTCCCATCCGGTGTTGCGGTCACTGCGAAGAGATGAGATGGTGACAGTTTGCTGATACTGCGTCATGGGTGTTGCGGTTGGTGATGGTGGTGGTGGCGATGATGGTGACGACCAGGGAAAACCACGTATCATGGGATCGCCCACATGCAGGCGAGAGACGTGAGTATGCACACACGTGTGAATGCATGTGTGAATGTGTGTGTGTGTGTGCGGGCGTGGCTGACACCAGCGTGCGTGTGTGTATGTGTTGTCGCGTCCAGTCACTGCTTTGCTATCAAAGCATTCATTACCGCTACTCCCTTCCCCTGTTGCTCATGCCATTCCATGACAACACCCACCATCATCACCATCATCATCGTCATGCGTGCATGCATGCTGTTTGTTTGTTTGTTTGTTACCTCACCAGAGCGAAGACGAAGATGGCAGCGACGTGCGTGCTTGAAGTGATGCGAGTGCCCACTGCGTAGTGCACTTGCCCAATGGTGGCAGTCATGGCTGCGCTGTATTGAAGGGCTGTCTGGACGCCTTCCACCACCACCACCACCACCACCACCACCATCATCACCATTGTCATGATGGCTTGGTGCTGGTGACGCTGATAACGACGATGATGGGGATGCTGGCGGTGCGACGAACACCTTTCAACTGCAACAGCCGGGAGCAGAGCCGCTGCCTCGTTCTTCGTCGCTGGCGCCTTCACCTTCATCATCATCGTCGTCGACTTCTTGGTGGCCGTCGTGATCTTGTTGGCACTCGTGTCTGATGGGTGATGGAGATGAAGGTGGTGGTGCAAGCTGAATGTGACAGCAGCAGCAACAGCAGCAACAGCAACAGCAGCAGCAGTGTGAGTTGTGGAGGGCGAGACAGGTGGTGAGATGATGAGACCAACAGCCCCGCCCACTACAGCCAAGAGATGCCATAACGCTTGCAATCGTGAACCGCAGGCAGCATTCACACGCGCACGCCACACCAGCACCCAAGCCACGCTGTCCACTGCTCCTTACGTGTGTGGCAGGACTTCTGATTGAGGGTGGCTGAAAAGCCCTGCAAGCGGCACTTGTGCCACGTCCTACATGGTGGCGGTGGGTGGTGTGGATGATTGTTGTGGGCGAGGAGGACAGTGATGTGTTCCTGTTGCTGTTCGCCGCCTTTCCCAATATTTCAACAGGTGAGGTTGACGGTTGACGTGTTGGTGACCAGGAGTGAATTTTGTCCTTTTTCGTCCTTGTGTCCTACACATAACTCGGTTAAAGCAGTGTTTGTGTGTTTGCGTGTGTGTGTGTGTGTGTGTGTGTGTGTGTGTGTGTGTGTGTGTGTGTGTGTGTGTGTGTGTGTGTGTGTGTGTGTGTGTGTGTGTGTGCGGGTATGTGTGTGTGTGTGTGTGTGTGTGCACTGTTGCGTTGTGCCACCTTCCTCTACACCGTCTCACCCCGCATCCCCTGAATGCACGTGTTCTGACACATTGTTGTCCATTGGAAGATGCGGCGAACACGACGACACATGTACAAGCAGCACAAATCACCTGCAACATTCGCCACTGGCTGAATGGAAAGACGCGGAGTGACACAAAGCAGCACAGCGACAGCCACGACAACAATCGCACCGACAGCAGTGGCAGCAGTAGCGAGATGAAGGTCATCAACCTCGGCAGTAAACAAGAGCATCTGCACCCAGAGAAGCAGTGGTGGCACTGCAGCAGAACCACAACACCCACACGAACACACACGCAATTCACGCACACGGCAGCAGCACCAGCAACGGTTGACATCGATGCCGACAACAACAGCGACGACAGTGACGGACAAGCGACATGTGCCATCAAGCAACAGGCACAAGAATGCCGGAAGTGGCATGCGAACACACCCCATCGTGCATGCACACCTCTCGGACCCCTTCATCGCAATCACCAACCACCACAACGGAATGCCATTGACCGCCACCAGCACCATCAGCCAACACGTCACCGCCCCCTCCCTCCTCGCTTCGATTCTCCCTCACACCACCAGCACGTCGCCACCATCGGCGCTGTCGCCGTCGTCGTTGTTCTTGCTGGTGGTGCTTGGTGGCATGTGCTGCAACACATTCATCATCCACATGGCAGCCCGCGCCTTCAGCTCAACCATGCACTGCCGCATGCTTGAGCACCGCACTGCATCGCCGAGCAGTGCGTTCCTCATGTGCACATCTACAAGCGTGTTGGGCCGGTGGTGTTGGTGGTCTGGGACAGCCTCTGTGCCCTGTGACTCTGCCAGCGCGGCTGCGAAGAGCTCAAGCATCGTCGCTGTCTCAGCATGGCCGTCTGAGCACATGAAGTCGGCACGGCCGCCACCAAGGTTGCCAGCGAACACTATCTCGAGCAGGGCGTCTGTTGTGGCTGGTGGTGGTGCCGGCTGCACGTGCTTGCACTGCTGTCCACCATCGTCTTTGTGGCAGAAACGGCCAGCCTGGTGACATCCACGCGCAAGCAGGTGCGATGTGAGTGTGGAGTGCAGCACACGTGCTTTGGGTTTTGTTGTGTTTGCAGTTGTGTGTGTGTTTGTGTGTGTGTGTGTATGTGTGCGGGCGCAGTGTGCGATTGTGTCTGACTTGACCTCGTTGCAACTTTGCTCACACTGACACCACATACCCCTGTGTTTGTGTGTTAGTGTGTGCGTGTGCGTGCATGTGCGTGCATGTGTGTGTCAGGCTGACCTTGGCTTTGGCGGCGCCGTTGCTGCGATCAAGCTGCTGTCCAGCGCTCGCATTCGTCCCCTTGGAACTGCGCCCGTTCTTGTTGAACGTCGTCGTCGTGATGGTGGCGGTGATGGGGCCTGGGGCGACAGCAGCAGGCACGTAACCACGGTTGGCTGTGGGAGCTGGCACGAAAGCTGAGCTGGTGTGGTTGCTGGTGTGGTTAGCAGTGACAGCGGCGGCACGCACATAACTGGAGCTCGTGTTGTGGGTGGCTGTGGTGACAGGAGTGAAGCCTGCACGGACCGCGTGACTGGTGCTGCCGTACAAGTGCCCCTGCACCTGCATTGCCATTGGCATGCACATTGACGCCTGCAACGACGCTGGCATTGGCGTTTGCATGGGCATCGGCATGGAATTGCGCTGGTTGACAGTGCCGGCAGAGAAGTGAGGAGGTGGTCGCATGGGGACAGCCGTGTGGACGCGGCTGGCTTGCATTGGCACATGCATTGGCACGTGCATTGGCATCGGTGCTTGCTTGGGAGCGTGCATGTGCATGGGCGCTTGCATTGGAGCTTGCATTGGCATCCGCATGAGATTGTGCTGGTTAACAGCGGCGGGGCGAGGTGGGCGCATGGGGGCGGTGGTGTGCACGCGGCTGGAGGACGAGCTGTACTCGGCGGCAACAGCATGACGCAGGGCAGCGCGCTTCTTGTTCTGCACGCTCCGGTGCCTGCCCTTCGTCTTCTTCTTCTTCGTCTTCTTGGACTTCTTGTTGGACTTCTTTTTCTGCTTCTTCCTGGATTTCCTGGACTTCTTTCTTGACTGCCTGGACTTCTTCTTGCGCCTGCGACGGCGGGTGTGCTAGCGAGGTGACAGCGCGAATGCAAGGTATGTGAGACACAGATGTGCATGCGATCATGCGATTGGGGTGTGGTTGGATGTAGTTTGTGGTGTGTTCGTGTGGTCCTGGGCGTTCACATTTGTTGAGAATGCGAGACGTGGACTTGATGTTGTTGTCGTTTCTCAGTGTCATCTTTCATCGCACTGTCACTCCACTCGCTCACACTCATGCACGTAAATGCACACACACGCACACGCACACTCATGCGCGTAAATACACACACACACACATACATTGGGCGTAAATACACACACACACACACATACATTGGGCGTGACATGCAGGCTTTGGTTGCGCACCTCATCGTCACTCGAGTCACTGCTGGTGTCACTGCTGGTGTCACTGCTGGTGTCACTGGAATCACTGGAGTCGCTGGAATCCCACCGCCGCTTGTTCCTGGTGCTGCAAGCAGATGGCGATGTGAGCAGGCGGTGATGTGGACACCAGATGGGCATGCACAACAGCGGCCAGTGTGGGAAAGCGCTTTTAGATGCGCAACAGTCGCAACAACAACAACAACAGCTGCTGCACAACGATGACCAAATCCTACATCCACACACAGAAACGCTTACTCGTGGACAGAACAACAGCGCATGCACGGATTGCCGCTTACGTGCTCACGGCAGGCGTTGGCACGTGTGGGGGCGCGTTCATCTGCCCATCCTCGATAGTTGCAGCTGCGGCGTTCATGGTCGCGGTTTTGTCAACGTGAGAGCGTTGAGTGGTGAATGCCAAATCGACAGCCGCATGCGCGCAACGGTGACTGAAAAATTTGTGATGTCGGGAGCCGCTTCAAAGTGCGCCAAACGACGACGACGATGATGGGTGGTGGTGATGACAATGAAAAGAGGAGGTTGAGATGTTGCGGTTACC
>NW_004754899.1:709642-722661 GCF_000188695.1 Salpingoeca rosetta | reverse complement strand
CACACACACACACACACACACACACACACACACGAACACACACACACACATCACACACACACACACACACACATACACACGCACACACAAACACACGCACGCACAAACACACGCACGCACATACGGCTGATTCTCACGTGTCTCCTCTGCTTGTGCTCGTTGTTCGTGACTTTAGACCCCGCGCCAGCGTGGTTCCCTGTCTCAATGGACAAGAGCATGATTTCCTCCACCACTCGGCGATGCATCCTGACAGCATTTCCAGTGCTGCCGGTCAAGCCAATGTTGCCACCACGCCAGCACGCCAAGCAAGTCACGCGGCAAGCCAGGCCACACGCAGCAGCAGCATCCTCTAACTGAATCTGTTTGGCGACGGCTCCGCCAGCACCATCAACTCTCCGTTGAGGGCCCTGATGGACCCCGCCGTGCAGGCCAGCGTCGTTGCAACAACGCCCACCCGTCCACCGCCTGCCATGGGTGACGACGGTGCTTCCCCGCCGCTGTCACTGCCGTCATTCCCACCTCCGTCACCTCTCAGCCCGAGCGGAGTGCCAACTCCCCCAAACTTCCTTGACCTGCCCCTGCCTCTGTGGTCTCCACACAGTCCTTTTGCGCTCCAGGGACCTCCGCTTGATGCATCCCTGGACGACCGCTTCCACACGAACAACGAGCTGTTTGTCGACCTTCCACCGATCAACGGCATCGATGACGATGATGGTGGCGATGATGGTGACGGCACCCAGCACCGCGCAGCGCCACTTGTCCAGCACCAGCAGCACGGCCAGGACAACCAGCAGTCATTCCTCCACCATCAGCTTGGCTTCCAGCACGACCAAGAGCGTGCCCTTCCTGATGACGGACGCCCAGCTCCCAAGCGCGCACACCGCAGTCGCCCCGTTGCACAGCGGCAGCAGCAGGAGAAGAAGAAGAAGAAGACGCGGAGGAAGAGGAAGAAGCTTACCCCTGAGCAGAAGGCTAAGCACGCAAGAGCGCAACAAAAGCGCCGTGACGCCATGGACAGAGCAATCAGCGGTCTCCAAGAGGCCGTGTTTCCCGAGCACCCAGAAGCCATTATTGGCCATACCTTCAACTGGGTCATCCTGATCTGCGCCCTGCGTGCCCTCACTACTCACGGCCATACCGTGTTTCTGGAAGCCGTCTTCGATCACCACCAGCGTATAAATGAGGACAAGCTCCGCCGCGAGCGCAAGCACAGCAGCAGCAGCAACAGCAGCAGCAGTGGCAGCAGCAGCAACAGCAGCAGCAGTGGCAGCAGCAGCAGCAGCAGCAGCAGTGGCAGCAGCAGCAACAACAGCAGCAGCAGTGGCAGCAGCAGCAGCAGCAACGAGTCTGCACAGCCAGCTGGAACCGGTGGCGCTGAGCAGGAATCCAACAAACCTGCTGTGGGTCAGGGGAAGGACTGTCCCCTGCGGCGTTTTGAAAGCTCCGTGCTCGAGAAGCTGGCCGAAGTTCTTGGTCTTGCCAAGAGCACGTCACAGGCCAAAATCGCGCAAGCTGTGCGTGACAGGATCACACTTGACGAGCGCCGACTCAGTGAAGAGGAGCTGGTTGAGGTTGCAGAGTTGCTGGGGAAGCGCAGGCACACGCCCAGGCGCTAGCTGCCCGACCTCTGATCGCATAATCGCTGTATGCGACATGTTGCTGTTCTATCATTGTTGAATGTGCTTTTGATTTGACCTTGACCTGACCACCCCTCCCCCTCGTCTTGTGAGCCGTGTCTTTGCTGTCTGGGCCTCGTTGCCCATGTCACTTTGCGTGCTTCACGTACCTCTCCCCTTCCCTGCCTCTCGTGTCGATCAATACCATTTCTTTATTCGTCTTGCTCTCCCGCCCCTTCCTCTCCCTCTCCCCCTCAGCCTCTTCCCCCGCACTGTTCCCTCCCTGTCACACACACACACACACACATATTGCCTTCCACCTCGCCCTCCTCTCTCTACCCCATCCGCTTCCTTCATCTCATTCCAAGCCTTAATTAACCCTTTTCACTGTGCTGCGATGCCGTGCCCATGTCCTTTGGTTGTCTGTCTTTCTTGTGTGCGCGCGTGCGTGTGTGTGTGTGTGCGTGAGTGTGTGTTCATTTCTTTACTTCTTTGCGCATTGGCCATGCTGTGCTTTCAGTTCACGTTGACTGCTTGGCTTGCCCAGCGTGCGTGCACATGTTTGTGTGTGGTCGGTGTTCTCCTTGCATGCTTGATTGTGCTTGTTTTTTCGTTTGGTTTCGTGTCAAATATCCTCTGTACTCATTGTTTGTCTGTCCAACGTCCAGTACAAGTCCCGCAGCTATGCCAGCAAGAGAGCGAGCGAGAGAGGTGCTTGCTTGCGGTCACCATCCTGCGCACACACCTGCACCCATGCTTGTGGATTGGCGCCCGCGCGCTGGCAACCACTGCTCGTTGGTGCAGACGCTGTGCTGTGTATGTACACGCTGTGGTCAGCGTGCTTCGCATGTGCGAGGGGTGAGAGACATAGTCAGGCAGGCACACACACACACATGCACACACACACACACACACACACACACACACACACACACTCTCTCTCTCTCTCTCATGCACACACACACATGCACACACACACACACTGAGCGTGCAGAAAAAAAAAAAAAGCGTGCATGATCCACTTTCATGTCAGTAACCGATAAGCCAGGAAGTAACAAGGAGCGTTGCACGAAGCATCCTGAGATAAGCAAGTAGTGAACAGGCATTTAACCTGCGCCCTACATGTCGAATTCAGAACGATCTCATACAACATGACGCGCAAGCTTCCAATACACACACTCGTACAAGCGAAAAATTGTTGATTTAAAGCAAGGGGTTTTGTGCTTGCTGATGACGGTATTATGCTTGCCTGCTTGCTTGCTCGCGGTGCTTGCGATGTGTTTATTGTTCTTTCGTCATCCAGCACACACGCGCGCGCGCACATACACTCATGGAGTGGGTCCTGCTCCAAACCATGGCATGCGTTGGGGACATGACTGCACTCTTGTGGTGGTGTGGCGCACTCAAGGTACCAAGGCACCGAGGAGAATGAACCACAGACAGACCTGACAGACCATCAACAGGTCCAACAACTCTCCTAGCCTCTCCAACAACTCATGCGTTCCCTTTAGCCAATCCATCTCCAAGAATGATGATGCCGCTGCTGCTGCTGTCTTCTGGACAGCGAACCCTGCAAGTCGTTCAAAATTCCCGCGGACAGCGGCAGTTCGTAGGTTGGTGGCGTGTGGTGGCGTTGCGCACGCATGCAAACTGCCGTGCATGCCAGCCTCGGCGACTATTCGCAGATAACATCCAATCTTTCCCCATGCCCCAGGACACTTGGTCGTCTTCGGTGCTTCGGAGGCTTCAGGCACTTGCATGCATGCATTAATTTTCCCCGTCTTCCCCACACCTGCAGTCGCCACCCGTGCTTGAGTCGCCTCCGTGACCCCCCCAAACTGCGTGTTGGTATTTCCAGGCAACCACCGGGCTCGCAAGGCTGAAGGAGGGTCGCGTGCCAAGCAACCACGCACTGCGCCTTGAGGCTCAAGCAACAAGGAAGCAACGAGGAAGCAGCGTGCGAATAAAACCTTTGATGAAAGCTGTGGCCTTGTGGCTTTGGCTTGACGCCAAGGGCTGCGACAACCACTCATTTTACCCGCCTGCGTGCCTTGTTCCTTGTTGTGTCACCGACGCACCCACCTTCCACCTTCCTTCCTTCCTTCCTTCCCACCCGCTTTCACCATGCGTGGCCTTGTGTTCTCTGGCATCCTTGGAGTGGTGCTGCTTGCTGCCCTCGCCTCCCACGCCTCCGCCATCGTAAGTGCCCAACAAATCAGCCAAGAGGCACCCTTGACTTGGCAGGCGGCCAACTGTCGAGAAGGCTTGCGTTTGGGTTGGTGTGACCTGGTTGGGTGTGCCACTCTGGCAGTAAGCCTGTGCGTGTCCTGTGTCTGTGTGGGGGTGGATGGGGTTGGCGGGAATGTGACGATGTGCTCTGACAATTATTGGGGGAGATTGGGCTGCTGTGCGGTCCTGGCTGCCTCGTCTGGTGTGTGTATGTGTGTTCCGCTGGCTGGGCGATGTTCCAAGGTTTTCCGAGTCACACACGCTCATGAACGAATGAACATCACACTCCCTCCCACCACCACCGTCGGCAACTGTACAATCATTCGCAGGGCGTCAGCCTTGGAGATGAACTGACCCTCTCGGAATTCCTTGCCGAAACGGTAGGGTAAAAGCTGCATCAAAGGAGATGGGTGAAGGGATGAGACAGGACATGTGTGTGTGTGTGTGTGTGTGTGTGTGTGTGTGTGTGTGTGTGTGTGTGTGTGTGTGTGCCTTTCTTGCTCTTTTGCCCCTTCCTTCTTGTTTCTCTTGCGCTCTCTTGCACAGCTCTTGCGATCTTTTGTCGTGTTGAATCCCACGCACGACAAAGAGTTGACAACCCCTTCACTTCTTGTGCCTCTTCTGTACGACTCACTGGCACACACTCACGTACACTTTTATTGCAGAACCTGGATGGCTGCGCCAACCTGACGGCGTCCAACGAGGGCTACTACTTTGAGGGCGGCTACGAGACCGGCATTCAACAGTCCCGTTGCGACGTTGGTACGTCACACAACATGAGCGTACTTGCTTGTTTATTTGTTTTGTGTTCGTGTGTGTATGTGTGTGTGTGTGCGTGTGTGTGCTTGTGCGTGCGTGCATGCGTGTGTGCGTGTGCTTACTTGCTTTGTTGTCCTTTATGTTGGTTGACCGCTTTGAACCATCTGCAACCTGGCTCTGTTCGAGCTGCACATGCGTATGTGGACGCGTTATTGTCACTGCGACCAACGAACCACATGCACTGCTTCTTCACAACTCACGCCTTCACACTCGTGTGCTCCAAACAAATGCAGGTGGCGAGTGCATGTGCAACAACTTTGCCGAGTGCGACAACGGAAGTGAGTATGAGGCCGAATCTAGTGAGCGTGTGCTCGCTCCTTTGCAAGTTGCATCTGTGCGTACTTGGCTGTCTGCTTGGTTGCGCACGTGTGCGCGGCTCTTGTTCGTGTTGAAAACAACTGCGTTATGGTGCTGCTTCGTGACGGCGCGTGGCCACTCATACCACGTTCCTTCTTTGATCAGACTGCCAAAGGATCTTCCGCTGCAACGACACAGAGTTTGAGGGCTGCTACTCCGTCGCTAACTGCACACAGACTGTTTTCGACACCTACTTTGCGGTGTGTGCGTGTGTGTGTGTGTGGTTTTGTGTGTGTGTGTGTGTGTGTGTGCGTGTGTGTGTGTGTGTGTGTGTGTGTGTGTGTGTGTGTGTGTGTGTGTGTGTGTGTGTGTGTGTGTGTGTGTGTGTGTGTGGCTCTCTTTCACTTTGATTGTATATCATCTTCCTTGTCCTCTGTCCTCATCCCCTCTCAACTCAACCACGCTGCACTATTTCATCACCTCCTGCCCTTCACCAGGTTGAACTGGACTGCTCGCGTGGTGATCCACTGACGGAGCGCAATGAGGAGGAGCTCGACTTCTTTGCCATGCGCTGGAAGCAGGCCCTCGAGGATGACTGTGATATCTCCAGGGTATGTGTGTGCTTGTCTGTGTATGTGTGTGTGTGCTTGTCTGTGTGTGTGCTTGTCTGTGTATGTGTGTGTGTGCTTGTCTGTGTGTGTGCTTGTCTGTGTATGTGTGTGTGTGCGTGCGCGTGTGTGCTTGTCTGTGTGTGTGCTTGTCTGTGTGCTTGTCTGTGTATGTGTGTGTGTGTGTGTGTGTGCGTGTGCGCGCGCGTGTGTGTTCGTGTTTGCGCTTGTGCGTGTGCGTGCTTGTGCTGGTGGATGTCCGCATGCAAGCACTCTGTGCCACGAGCCGGTGTGCTGTCTGATTGATCCAACTCAGCCACATCAGCCCTGACTCATCCCATTTCAACACACACTTATACACACATGCACAGCTGTGCCGGTACAATGGTGACACGTCCGCCACGATTGACGTGATCAATGCCACCTCGTTCCGCACCAGCACCCTCAACAGCGCACATGTCGACGACCTGCTCGTGTGTGCGCAGTCCACAACCTTCCGCTTCAACCGCTGCACCGTCGTGGATGTGCGCGAGGTGGAGGCGCCGACCACCACCACAACGACCACCACCACTACAACCACCACCACAACAACCACAACCACAACAACCACAACCACCACAACCACAACCACTACGACAACCACGACCACGACCACGACCACAACCCTCCCACCTTGCGATTACACATGCACCGACCAGGTGGACAGCTGCATCGGCGCGGTAAGTGTGCTTTTCGTTGTGCTCATGCGTTTGTGTTACCGTTTGTGCCAGCATGGTCCTGACACCATACCCGCGAGTCTTGCAGGGCTTGCAGATGCATACCCCTTGTTCTCGCTCCTCTCTCTCTCTCTCTCTGTCTGCATACACACACACGCACACACACGCACACACACACACCAAAGCGTCCACTCATGCATCGCCTTGTTGTGTTGTTCTTGACTTTCCCCTCTACCGTTCCCTTACCTTTCTCACCACCTCCCATTTCCTTCCTTCCCCTCAGGCCGTGTTTGAGAACGATGTGCGCGATACCTTCTCGACCTGCGTCGCCGAGTTTGACCACCACAGCACCTCAAACCTGGTGGACTTTGGCATCTGCCTTGCAGACTGCGACGACATTATGGGCAGCGACAACTACACCGACGTCAAGACCATCCTCGCATGCTAGTGAGTCTGACGCGTGGTTGTGTGTGTGTGTGTGTGTGTGTGTGTGTGTGGGTGTGGATGTGTGTGTGTGGGTGTGTGGGTGTGTGTGGTGGTGTGTTTCTGAAGCGACGCCTGGGTCCATTTCTTCCTTCAGTTCCCTCCTTCGATCGAAGCTTTGTCCCCCCCCCCCTCTTCCCCGCTCCATCACCCTCCCACTCACTCACCCCCTCCCCCCCCCCCACCCACGCACAGCCGCAACTGCGCGTTTTCCACTGCAGACATTGACTGCAACGTGACAGTCACGACGACGACCACGACCGAAGCGCCAACCACAACCACGTTCAACTGCGAGGACATGTACGAGCCGAACCAGAACCCTCCATTTGGCACAACCAACCTTACCCTTCCCGTGGACATCACGGCAGGCATTTGCGTTGGTGACGCCGACTTGTACCGCGTTGATGTGTGCCCCTTTGCCAACGTCACCATCAACCTGTATTTCACGCACGCGGAGATTGACCTGACTCTCGGCCTTATGTCCGTCGAGAACGAGGCAGACCAAGCCTATTCCAACTCCACAACGGACAACGAGTACATCTTCTACCAAACGACAGACAGCCTAACCACCTCCTACTTTGTGTCAGTCGCAGACACCTCGTTTTCAACCGAAGGCCAATACCAGCTTACCATTGACGTTGACTGCTCCGAGTAATGCGCTGCCTTTCGCGCGTCGCTCAAGCAGGCTTTCGCATCGCACAAACCAACACCGTTGCCGCTTGACCGCAAGGTTGCCTTCCCTTTCTGTCATTTTCCTTCTCCCTTCTTCCTGGATGGCTGGCTCACCTGTCGTGCTTGCTCCTGCTTGTTGCTGCGCTGTTGCGTTGTTACATGATGTGACAAAGCAGCGCTTCGCCTTCGTCTTTCGTCTCTCGTTCTCCACCAATAACAACAACAGAACAACAACAGAACAACAACACAAGAACGATAAGTGCGTGCAAGCAGTTGCCTGCCAACATGGTCGATTATTGCTGGAAATGTTCCACGGCTTTTCCACAACGCAGACGAGGTGACCATTCGGTGCAATTTACCGATCCCCTACACGTGCATCAAAAGACAGCCAAGATGTCGTCGTTTGCGGTGCGCCATGCTTGATGTGTGTCTGTGCGTGTGTCTGTGTGTCTGTGTGTCTGTGTGTCTGTGTGTCTGTGTGTCTGTGCATGTGTGTGTGTGTGTGTCTGTGCGTCTGTGTGTGTGTGTGTGTGTGTGTGCGTCTGTGTGAAGGGCGTCACCAAGCGGAAATGTTCACATCATCACACACACACACACACACACACATACATGCACACGCATGCACACACACACACGCACACACACGCACACACGCACACACGCACACGTACACACACACACACACACACCTCACCGTCCACAGAAAGCGCAAAAAGCTGGGCGCAAGACCCACAAGGAGCGATCGCAGGTTTCCCATCGGCGCAAGTTTGGATTCCTCGAAAAGTCCAAGGACTGGAAGCTCCGCAGAGAGTACGTATGCATCTTGATTGGAGGGGGGGGGGGGGTAGGCTGTGTGCCCTCCCTGGATTGCCCTCGTGACCTTGGCCCGGCGTTGTCCTGGCTTGCGGCTGTCTGTGGCTGTCCTCTTTATGTCGCTTGGTGGTTGCCTTACCCTCCTCTCAATGCTTGCGTGCCCATCACGCGATACAGAGACTTTCACTTCAAGCAACGTCGACTGAAAGCGCTTGCCGAAAAGGTGCGATCACCGTCAGTGATGTAGCTGTTTGTGTGTTGATTGGTGTGGAACATGTATGAATTCATGTATATGTGTGTGAACATGTCATATGTGTGTGAGCAGGGTCGCACGCCACACTTGTGTACGCAAACACACATTGATTCTTGTGTACGTGTGTCCATTTCTGGGCTCTTATTACAGCACTCACGACCCTTGTTTCAATTGCGTGTACCTTGGCGTAGGCCCGCAACAGGAACCCCGATGAGTTTTACTTTGCAATGGTCAACAAACGCACGCAGGTTCGTGGTCTTGTTCCCCTGGAAGTACATGGTGTTGAGTACTCACGGGAAAGAGGGTGTACTTCTTGGTGTATTGTCTCAAGGTGCCGATGGTCATTACACGCACGCACACACACACGCACACACACACACACACACACACACACACACACACACACACACACACACACACACACACACACACACACATGATAGATTGTGTTGCCGAGCGGGGAAGTCATTTACAAATGGGCGAGAGAGCGCAAGAAGTAAACGAACATCGATCTTGTCAACGTGTCAGCAAATTCCTTCTTCACACACACACACACACACACCTCCACCCTTTCTCCTGCTTCTTTCCCCCTACATCACAGATCATGTGGTGCTTTTTTGTACTTGTTGTCTTCTCTCTTCACACACGCACGCATGACAACAACCATAGCAAACACACGTCACAAAGGACAGGGGTGAAAGGGGGGGGGGGGGTTCGCAGAAGGGCGGGTGCAACAGGCAAATCCAACCACAGCCACACCAACAACAAAACAGAACAAGAAAATGGCTGTGATTGTGCCCAGCACACCACCCCGCCACACTAAAACAAAGTGGGGGGGGGGGGGTTCGGTGGTTGATGGTTGTGCAGCAGCAGAAGAAGCAGAAGAAGCAGCACGCGAAAAGCGCATGCACTTAAACTGAGCATCGGCAACTGTGTCGGTTGTGGTGGGAGACAGTGATAGGGTGGATGGTGGAAAGAAGGCAAGCCAGTATAGTATGGCACACAAAGAGGCACAAGTAGCCGTGGTTGAGGGGAGTTTGGGGTTGGGAGGAGGTTGTGGGAGGAGGTTGTGGGAGGGAGAGAAAAGAGGGGTTGGTGGGGGTAGTGGAGTGTAGCATGAACAGCACTTAGCAACCACGTGCAACAGAGCAACGTAAGCACGCGTGGTACCGGTGCAGTGATGCTTTTGTTGCTGTCAATGCTGGAGTTGGGATGGGTGGTGGGTGCAGTGGAGGGTACGGCAGTACAGGGAGGGGAGGAGGGCAGTGCCAATGACATTGCCAATGACAGCGGTGCTGATCAAGCGCAACCCCAGCACTCTCAGGCGAGCGCGGGGAAGTTGGCGGTGGACAGGCTTGGTGGGGCACCAGCAGAGCGAGGAGCATCACCACGGCCACCACGGCCACCACGGCCACCACGGCCGCCACGACCGCCACGGCCGCGACCACGACCGCGTCCCCGGCCACGTCCACGCTCGTCGCCTAAACAAAACAAAACATACACACACACACACATGATGCAGAAGCAGGCAAAGAAGCAATGGTGAGACGGGTAGGAATGCAACATGTGTGCTGGTGCTGCACAAGCCATCTTTTCAGATGAGACAAAATCAGACGTGACACGACATGCTGATAACACACAAACACACAAACACACAAACACAGACGCACACAGACACACAGACACACAGACACACACTCTCTGTGCGACTGACTCTCGAAGCGGCGGTAGCGCGCAAAGTCCTCGTCGCCAAACTCAAAGTACTTCTTGCCGGCAGCGCGCTGCTCCTTCTGGCGCACCTGCTGCAGTACCGCAAAACACGAGGGGCGTGAGCACACAACACAGGACGGGACACACAATGGCAAGCAACGGCGACGATGCGAGCACACGTCAGTACAGCACGCGACACGCACAACCCATACATGCACACACGCACGCACAACCTATCGCACGCATACGCACACACACGCCCAACCCAGCACGTCAATATTCAACAAGCCACACGACAAAGAGGTTGGCGGGGTCGAAAAGCCAACCTTCTTCTCCTTGGTTGGCTCGACGATCTCCTTCTCCTCGTCGCGGCGCACGAGGTGGGACGCAAACTTGCTCGTGTCCTCACCCTCGTTGGGCTTGCGGCGGGGCTTGCGTGCAGTCACGGTCCTGCAGCGAGATGAAAAACGCGACATTGGGGGTTGAGTTATCGTGACGGCATCAAGGGCAAAACAGTGACACCCTCAATGCGCTCAACACAAAGATCAATGCGCACAACCGCTTCGACGAAAACAACAAAAGACTCACGGCTAAGGGCAAAACTGCGGTTGACACGAGAGCACCCCCCCCCCCAAACACACACACACACAACAAAGCGAAACAAACAACACAGCAACGGACTTCTGCTGCTTGAGGTAGTCGGAGATGGTGACCGTGTTGTCGGGCTCCTCCTCTTCGACTTCCTCCTCGACGACCTCAGACTGCTCCTTGGCGACCTCCTCGCCCTGCTGCGCAACACGCCAAGCCACGCACATTCATTGCAGCAAGCGCAGTACAAGGAACACCAGCCACGCAACAGCAGCACGTGTGAGAGGGCGTATCACGGGGCAGCACAAGCACATGCATGAGCGCCACACTCTTTCGCTCCCGCACACGCGCACGCAAACATACAAATGTGTCACACGCAACTATGCCCATCCCCTCCCCTTCCCCGTGTTACACAGCCTCTGCCACCAACCTTCTCGTTCTCGAGCACCTCCTGGGCGTCCTTCACAATCTCGGCATCGCTGCCAAAGTTGCCGGCACCGTGGCCGTCGCGCTTCTCGCGAGTGCCCTTCGTCCTGCACGCGCAAGCGTGTGTATGCGCACACGAGCGTAAGCAAACGGACAGGGAAGTGCCACGGCGACCGTGTAGGGAAGTGCCCCGATGATTGGGCCCAGACACCCTCGGTGGACACGTGGGCCCCTCACACACAAACACCAACAAGCCGCGCGAACATGTACAGAGGAAGACAGACAAACACAGAAACGCCACAGCACAGCACAGCACAGCACAGAAACACAAAAGCAATCACACACACACACACAAATGCACATGCACATCTATCCCCCCCCCCCACACACACATAAACATACACGCACACACCCACTCACACACCTGCCGCTGCGGCTCCTGCGGTCGTAGTTAGTGGCGGCACCGTGGCCGCTGCCGCGACCGTGGCGGCGGTTCTGGGAGCGGACCTGGGCACCGCGGTCGTCGCTGGGGATGGCAACGTCGGTGGCAGCCTCAGGGGCGTCGGGGCGGGAGTCGTCGCCCTCAGAGCGAGCACCGCGGCCACGACCGCCACGGCCAGCACCGCGACCGCCACGGCCAGCACCACGGCTGCCGCGACCACCGCGACCAGCGCCACGGCCACCACGGCCACCACGGCCGCGACCGCGGCCACCGCGCTCGGAGCTGCGGCCATCCTTCTCCTGGCGAGAAGTGGTGGTCGTTGGGGTGCCAGACGAGGCGGGCTTGGGTGGCTTTGTCGTGGGCTTGGCCTTGGCGGCGGGCTTAGCCTTGGGCGCAGGGGCCTTCACAGCCGCGCTGTCGGGGTCGAGGAGGGCGAATGGGTTCCCTGGCATGGCTGCGAGTCCGCTGGGGGGTCCACAAATGTGGTTGTGGGTGGAAAGTGGTGGGTTGGAAAAGTAGAGACTGCGCTCACAACAAAGGACGCGAAAGAGAGAGAGGGAGAGAGGAAACCAAGAACAAGAGAGAAACAACAAAAGAGGCAGGAAGGCGGTTCGGGGAGGCGAACGAGGTGTTGGAGAAGCAGCAGCGTGTTACCCCATGTGCAAGCGCATGTGCATGTGCGTGTGCGTGTGCGTGGTGGAACAGCAACAGCAATGTGAGTTGACGTGTGCACAAATACGTATTCTAGTGTGCGTGCATGTGATGTGCAGGTCTTGGTTTGTGCGTTTGCTTGTGCTTGTTGGGTTTGTCTGTGCAGTGGATGGATGGGATGGATGGGATGGATGGATCGCAACCAGTGCATGCACATGGCATGGCGACACATGATAACCGATCCAACGCTAACCCCCCCCCCCCCAACAAGCACTTTCGCCGCCACCGCCACCACAATCGAAAGACACCATCACTGTACGTGCTTCCTAACCCGTCCCTCCTTCCCCCCCCCCCTCTCTGTCTTCTTCAGTCCCTTCCGCCTCCACCAAAGCGCCCTTTCCCCGCTTTCATCATCACTCAAACCCCCACTGCCGCTCTCCACACCACCACCCCTTATCATCGTCGCCGTCAGCCGTGATCGCCTTCCCTCTATCACCTGCACCACACTCGCTCTCCCTGCCTTGGCTTGCGCTGAGGCAGCAAGGCAAACTCACGTGTAGTGGAAAAGTCGAAAAAGACATGGCAAATTGTCTAGTGGGCACCAATGTTGGGTAGACCGCGCAGCAATTTTTTCCGCTGCTGACGATCTGCGAAAGAATCATTCGCATTAGCCCATGTTTTCAATATCTTCCAGTA
>NW_004754899.1:692142-704642 GCF_000188695.1 Salpingoeca rosetta | reverse complement strand
GTGTGTGTGTGTGTGTGCGTGTGTGTGTGCGTGCGTGTGTGTTTGTTCCTGCACGCACGAGTGAGTGCATGCCAAAGTCTTTTCCGTGTTTTCACTCCTGCCACCCTCACGTTACCCCCCCCCCAACTTTTATTACTGCCACCAGCTGAACCAGGAGCAGTTTGACCAGCAGTTCAGCCTGGCCAACCCGAGCGTGAATGCGGACATGGCGCAGGTGACGCAGCCCACCATGCTGCGCGGCCACCTCAAGGAGTACCAGCTCAAGGGCCTCCAGTACGTCGCCTGCTGCCGCTTTGTTTGTTTGTTTGTTTGTTTGTTTGTTTGTTTGTTTGTTTGTTTGTTTGTTTGTTTGTTTGTTGGCCGAACCCACGTGCTTCTGCCGGCAAACCACCCGTATTTCTTGCACTTTCCCTTCCTTTTCTTCCCATCAACCTTTTCGCTCACCTTCCTCTCCAACAACTAACTCGCCCCTTTTTCTCACATACACACACGCACACACCATACACACACACACCCTCTCTGTGTGTTCCTGTAGGTGGTTGGCTGGTCTCTATTCGCAGGGCATCAACGGCATTCTTGCTGACGAGATGGGGCTCGGCAAGACGGTGCAGTCCATTGCCACGCTCGCCCACCTTGCCGAACGCGAAGACATCTGGGGGCCCTTCATCGTCGTCACCCCGGCCTCCACCCTCAACAACTGGTGCAACGAGATTGTCAAGTTCTGCCCAGACTTCAAAGTCATCCCATACTGGTGAGTTTTGTGTGTGCCTGCATGCATGCATGTATGTATGATATATGCATGCATGCTCTTTCCATCTGTGTGGTCCCTCTCTCCAATACCAACCTTGTATCATCTCACCCACCTGCAACCCCTCCCCCCTCCTTCACACACACCCGCGCACGTCAACACGCACACGCCAACACGCACAGGGGCTCGCAAGCGGAGCGCAAGCTGCTGCGCACGTTCCTGAACCCGGCGCGCATGTACACGCGCGACGCCGACTTCCACGTGATGGTGACGTCGTACGACATGGTAGTGCGGGACGCAAAGTACATTGGCAAGGTCAACTGGCAGTACATGATCCTGGACGAGGCGCAGGCGATCAAAAGCTCAAGCAGCCACCGCTGGACGACGCTGCTCAAGTTCAACTGCAGGAACAGGCTGCTGCTCACAGGCACGCCCATCCAGAACACCATGGCGGAGCTGTGGGCGCTGCTGCATTTCATCATGCCCACGCTGTTTGACTCGCACGCGGAGTTCAACCAGTGGTTCTCCAAGGACATTGAGAGCCACGCCGCCAACAGCAACACGGAACTGGACCGCACGCAGCTGTCGCGATTGCACATGATCCTCAAGCCGTTTATGCTTCGCCGCGTGAAGAAGAACGTTGAGCACGAGCTACCTGGCAAGACCGAGGTGATGATGCACTGCCACCTGACGGCAAGACAGAAACGCCTGCACCGCCGCCTCCGCGCCAACCTCAACATTGACCAGCTGGTCGTGGCATCGTCGTCGCGTGGTGGTGGTGGTGGACGGCGTGGTGGTGGTGGTGGCGGCGCGGATCGTGATGTGGAGAAGCTGTTGAACCTCATGATGCAGTTCCGAAAGGTGTGCAACCACCCCAACCTGCTCAACCGGCGTATCATGCGCACGTCGTTTGTTGTCGAGGCGCCGCGCTGGCGTCGCGGCCACGAGCCCCTGGAGGCGATGCCCCTCGTCGCCTACACCACCGCCACCGCCCTCCCGTGGACCATGCCCAGGCTCCTCTTTGAAAACATGCCCGCGCGCGCCGTTGCGCCGGGCGAGATGGGCCACCGCCCCTTGTTGGCGCAGGCGTGCGGTGTGCACAGTGCTGCACATGTGCTTGCAGGCATGCTTGGGGAGGCGTGGCCTTTGTCCCGCAGTCCACGCAGCCGGAACGCAATGATGATGATGATGATGAAGATGAAGGAAGACGGGACAGAGGAGAGCACTGGCAGTGTTACTCGTGGTGATGGTGGTGGCGGCGTGCGAATGCGTGTTCGCGCTGATGAATGTGCGGAGAGCAGCCTACATGGGTGTCTGTTGTTTGCGGGGGTGAGCCCGCAGGACGTGGAAGACACGATGACGGCGAGTAACAGCCAACTGCTACTGCTGGCGCAATTGGCGCTCGCACACGACCACGCCAGGAAGCAGCGCTATGTCCTCACCAGCGGCCGAGACACAACCACTGCTGATGATGGTGATGGTGATGGTGTTCGTGGTGGGCGTGGGAATGCGAGTGTCGATAGCAGCAGCGGTGGTGGCAGGGGTTGCGGGGTGTGGAGCGGGCCTGTGCTGGCGCTGCCACCGCGTGGTGTTGAGATGTTTGACGACAGTACGATTCTCGCACCGCGACGGGCCATGATGGCAGCAATCACCACGGCCTGGAAACACACGGACTTTTATGTTCCAAAGGTGCGCACGGCGTCAGTGTGGTGGGGGGGGGGGGTTGTGTTGTGTTGTGTATGTGTGTCTCATGTGGTGTATATATCTGTGTGTGTGTGTGTGGTGTCTGTGAGTGGCGCATTCCTGCAGCATTTGCTTCACCACCATCCTTCTCACCATCCTTCTCATCCCCCCCCCCTTCTCCTCGCCATCACGGCTGCAGGCGATTGCGCCGCCGCCGCTGCCGTTGTGCTCGTCCCCGGCGTATGCGCGGGCGATTGCACCGCTGCTCACCGCCGACAACGACCCCTTCACCGCCGCCCTCACCCGCTCCATCAGCCCGGCGCGGGTGAAGTTCATGTGCTGTCTGGCTGTGTTGGGTGTGTGTGTGTGTGTGTGTGTGTGTGTGTGTGTGTGTGTGTGTGTGTGTGTGTGTGTGTGTGTGTGTGTGTGCCTGTGTATACGTGTGCACGTGTGTGTGTGTCCACCTGTCTCTGATATTCGTCTGTCAATGAGTGTTCATTTTTCTGTTGTGCGCTTCCCTGTCATCACGCCCCTCACCACCACATCCCGTCTACTTTCCCTTCCTTCCCGCCGCCACCACCGCCACAGGTGTGCACGCGTCGTGCCGCCCTGTACGCAACAACAACAACGACGGCGACGACAGCAACACCGACGGTCGATGGCAACTGGCTCGAGGCATCAAAGCCGGAACACGGATGGATCAGATGCTTCCACCCTTGTGAGCATTGGCGACTGGTGATTTTGGTGCTGCTGGTGATGATGACACGTGTGTGTGCGTGTGTGTGTGTGTGTGTGTGAATGTGTGTGTGTGTGTGTTGTAACACCCTCCTCCTCTTCCTCCTCACCTGTTCGTCATCTGCTCCACCCCCTCCCCACTCTTCCCTTCAGCGATGGACGACCTTGTTCGGGACTGCGGGAAGCTGCAGGCTCTTGACCGGCTGTTGAGTCGTCTGAAGAAGGAGGGCCACCGCGTCCTCATCTATTCCCAGATGACCCGCATGATCGACATCCTCGAGGTGCATCTCTCACGGGTTCTGTGTTTGTGTGTGTGTGTGTGTGTGTGTGCGTGTGCGTGTGTGTGTGTGTGTGTGCGTGTGTGTGTGTGTGTCTGTGTCTGTGTGTGTGTGTGTGTGCGCGCACATGCCCCCCCCCCCCAACACACTTGTTGCTTCCGTTTCCTCGCCTCGTCCCCCTCACCACCGCCACCGCCCAACGCCACCTGGTGTGCAGGACTTTATGACGTACCGCAAGTACAAGTACATGCGCCTCGATGGCTCCTGCAAGATCAGCGACCGCCGCGACATGGTCGCAGACTTCCAGTCGAGGTGTGTGTGTGTGTGTGTGTGTGTGTGTGTGTGTGTGTGTGTGTGTGTGTGTACGGCTGCCTGCCTCCCTGCTTGCTTGTCCATGCTTGTCTGTGCCTGCTTGATCATTTGTCACACACGCGCGCTTTGCTCACACCATGTCTCCAACACTCAACCCCACTCCCTAATGCGTCCTGATCACCACCGCCACCACCAGGGACGACATCTTTGCGTTTATCCTGTCGACGCGTGCCGGCGGAATTGGCATTAACCTGACGGCGGCAGACACGGTCATCTTTTACGACAGCGACTGGAACCCGACCGTGGACCAGCAGGCCATGGACCGCGCACACCGCCTCGGCCAGACACGCCCGGTACGGATTGGAGGGTTGCTGGTGCTGCTGGTGCTGGTGCTGCTGCTAGTGGTGCTGGTGCTGGTGACGGTGCTGGTGCTAGTGCTGGTGACGGAGATGAAGGATGCGGTTTGCTCACTCTGTCGCGGACTGTCCACTCACCATCACACACACACACACACACCATCACACACACCATCACACACACCATCACACACACACCATCACACACACACACACACACACGCACACACACACACACACACAGGTGACTGTGTATCGGCTGATCACGAAGGGGACGGTTGAGGAGCGTATTCTGCACCGAGCGCAGGAGAAGAGCAAAGTGCACCAGCTGGTGATCCAGGGTGGCGGGTTTGCACCAGAGAAGCTCAAGTCAAAGGAAGTCGTCTCCCTCCTCCTTGATGACGAGCTCGAACGAAAGAGTCAGTTGCACACGCGGAGAGAGAGAGAGAGAGATGTGTGTGTGTGTGTGTGTGTGTGTGTGTATCTGCTGCCGTCATTGCCTGTTCCCTGTCCCTCTTCCTTCTTTGCCTCTTTCTGTTTCTCCTGCCTGCTCAGCGTTCCTCTTTGCCCTTCACCTCTCACGTCCTCATCTCCACCGCCCTACAAACCCGCAACCCCACCATCACCGCCAGTGGAAGAGGAGCGAGCAAAGGCGGAGCAGAAGAAGCAGGAGAAGCAGAGCAAACGCAAGGACCGCAGCAAGAAGACGCCAACGCCAACACCAACACCAACACCGGCCGGTGCTGGGAACGCCACCGATGATGACAATGATGACAAGGGCAGCGGCGATGCAGGGAGCACTCGTGGCCGTGGTCGCGGTCGTGGTCGTGGTCGTGGTCGTGGCCGTGGAAGAGGGACAGGTACAAGGAGAGGAAGAAGTGGGACAGGGGGAGAGAGGGGAAGGGGAAGGGGAAGAGGGACTCGGGGCAGCGCGAGCACCGGTGCCGGGAGAGCACGGGGAGGGAAGGCGGCAGATGGAGGGAGTGGCAGTAGCAGCAGCCGAGGTACACGCGGCACACGGGGCGCACGGGGGAGAGGAAAGGGAAGTCGTCACCGGTCAAGTTGAAGATCACGCTCGGTCCTCCAAAGACGACAACAGGCGGCGATGGCGCGGATGGCGACAACACCTGCAGCAACGCCAACGGTCCCAACAGCAAGTGCGCCAACAGTGCCAACAGCACCTGCTGCTGCATCGTCGTCGTCACCGGTCAAGTTGAAGATCACGCTCGGTCCTCCAAAGACGACAACAGGCGGCGATGGCGCGGATGGCGTGGCCACGAAGAAGCCAAAGCTTGCAGAGTGACTGTGTGTGTGTATGTGTGTGTGTGTGTGTGTGTGTGTGTGTGTGTGTGTGTGTGTGTGTGTGTGTGTGTGTGTGTGTGTGTGTGTGTGTGTGTGTGTGTGTGTGTGTGTGTGTGTGTGTTTGTCTTGGCGTGCAGGTCACGCGCGTGATGTTCTTTGCTGTGCGGGTCTGTCTATTGCGACGACAGCGCTCCTCTTGTGTTAGTTACCATGCGTATCTGAATTGTGTGCTGCTTCCCTCCCTTGTGCTTCCTCAAGCCACGATTGTGCATATGCCCGTGCTTGCGTCTCAGTCCATACAAGAGTCACACCACACAAATGGGCGGGTTTGTTGTGTACTGGATGGAGGTGGTGGGAGGAATTGGTTATGCCAAGCGAAAGGCGGAGGAGGAGGAGGAGTAGGGAAGTGGTTCTGGACAAGACACAGCAACACATGAGATGGACAGACAGACATGCAGATATAGGACAGGGAGGCGGTGGCAAACGCTTGGATGGCTATTGACAACAGTGGCAGTGTTCGTCCAACAAAGTGCAGCAAGTGGGGGTGTGGGGAGGAGAGAGAGGAGGTAAAGTCGAATGAAACGACGCGACGCGGTGGCGACGTGGTGGGTGCACGACGAGGAACGAGACCGACTGGTGTTTTTGACTAATACCGAGCACAGCAGGGCAGATGCAACAGGATGCATGGTGCAACGTGGCGTGGTACGGCGTGCACAGAACAGCACAGCGCGTTTATGCATGTGAATGTTCACACGTGTGCACACACGCACACACGCACGCAACATGGATGCACGCTACTCCTGGTCCTGCGGGGGCGCGTTGGCCTGTTTGAGCTGATCGAGGCCCTCAACAAACTTCTCTGGCGGAACAACGGCGTCTTCGTCGAGGTAGACGGCAAAGAGGGCGCGCGGAATGGCTTCGCTCTTGATGCCCATCTCCGCGTGGTGCTCGTGACGCTCGCCCTCTGCGTACGTGGTCAGCACGCTGCCATCCCAGTGGAACCCGAGCAGCATGCCGTCATATGCGGGACCGTCCAGGAAGTCGTGCAGCGCGTCAATGAAGCCGTCGAGTGCGCCCTTCTGGTTGTCGGGCATGCGGGGCTCCATGGACTCGCGGATGCTGGCAGTGATGGTCTCCCGCTCCACGGTGCGGCAGAACTTGAGCTGCAGCTCCGCCTCGACCGTGCCCTTGAGGATGTCTGTTGGGGCATTCAAGCTGGTTGCCTCGCTCTCCGCCACATACAACCCAACGCCATACACGGAGATGAGCCCAAAGCGGCGCCTGCAATTGTGTGTGTGTGAGAGAGAGAGAGAGTGTGTGTGTGTGTGTGAGTGAGTGAGTGAGAGCTGGTTCAAGGGAGAAGGCGGTAGGAGCAGGGTTCAGGGCACACACATGCACACAACACAACACATACGCACACAACACAACACATGCACACAACACAACACATACGCACCTGCACGCAACACAGCACATACGCACACAACACAACACATACGCACCTGCACGCAGCACCAATGAGAGCACCAGGCACGCCACTGAACATGCTAATGTGTCGAAGAAAGGACTTGCCAGAGTCCCTGTCAACGACTTGCTCGTCATCTGGGTTGACGCTGGTGCTGTTTGGGTTGAGCGGCTCGTGGATGGGCTCACATGCCGCATGCGCAGGCACGCGCATCAGACTTGCAGACGGCGACGCGGCAGACGTGGCAACTGCGGCAGCCGCAACACCTGCACCAGCAACCGTTGCTGCCGCACGTGCAAACAACCGTGCAAACGCCATCTCAACGGAGGGGATGTACGTGTGTAGGAGGAATTGTGGAAGCAGGAAGGAAGAGAGAGAGAGACAGCTGAGCCGCTTGGTGGTATCGTGTGGTTGTGCTCTGTATGTGGTTGGTGCGGTCGGTGCCTTGGTTGTGTATCCGAGCGTGCGTGGTGTCAGCAGCAAGAAGCAGCAAGAGAGAGAGAAAAAAAAAACGAAGAACGAAGAAGAAAAAAGCTGAAGCAGCTGCTTTGCGTGTGCGTGTGTGTGTGCACTCCTTCTTCTCTTTCTTCTTGTCCTCCTCCTTCTCGCTTCCAGTTCCTCACAGTCGCTTCCTCGCCTGCTAGCTTCCTCGCTTCCTTCCTGTGCCTCTCCTCGTCTCGCTCTCGCGTCCCTTCTTCTCAGCTCTCAGAACCTCGTTTTATTCCATAGATTCCATGGACGTCTGGACGTGTTCATTGATCAGATTGATCGCGTCATGTGCTCCTCCAGTCCACTTCCCGTCTTGCAATCTTCATCCATCTATCCATCGTCCATCGTGATGGTTCTTGTTGCTTCCCGGCTCGCCAGCCCATCTCGCAGCAACTCCTTCGTCGTCGCAATCGGTGGAGCGTTGAGGTGAAGCGGTGAGGTGAGGTGCTGAGGTGAGTTGCCATTCATTACGTCGTGGTATGTAAATGCAGGAGAAGATGAGCGCATGTGTCGTGTGACCCCAGGACCCCAACAGACTAACAGAACACCATGCCCCCCTTACCTCCCAATCCCACACCACAGCAGCGCTCACAACAGCAAGCACACAACAACACACAAAAGGGGAAGCAGCAAATCATATCCCCACCAGCCCACCTGTTGTCGCTCGCGAAAGTACTCGTCCCACTGCGCGTTGATTTGCTGGAAACAAACATGGTGGCAGAGTGCAGGACAAGGATTTCAGAGGGGGGTGTTGATGCAAGCGTGATGTTAACAACTGCCACTGGCAACTGTGCGGCTGAGCACACACGGGGCCGTTGAAGCATTCACAGCAAGCACAATAACACATGAACCGTGACAAGTGAACACACACTCAGTGCAGCACACAATGGCGGACATGGCACACTGCACAGGGCACACTCACACGCACACACACACACATACAAACACACACACACACACACACACACACAAACACAAACAAACACACACACACAAACACAAACACATACAAACTCACACACACACTCACACACACACGCACGTACACATATACACACGCGCACACGCGCACACACACACACACACACACGATATGCTCACCGGTTGCAGCCAGGTGACCTGAAGACCGCTGGCCAAGTCGCCACCACGTGGCCACCACCCATTCACTCCATCTCCACCACCACCACCACCACCGTGCCCGTCGAGCGGCTGCACTGTCGGTGCATTCTTGACGCTGCGGCGAAGCCGTTCAAGGGACGCCCGATATGCGATGCTCTCCGTGAGCATGAGCTCTGTGCTGCGTCGCTCCAGTTTCCGATGCTGCTGCTGGTGTTGTCGCTGCTGGAAGGCCGGCTCTGCCTTGAGCTGATCGATCATGCGCTGCCGCCTCAGCTGCGCCGATGACGAACGCGCCCCTGAGCTTCCCTCCTCCTTTGCTGCCGATGGCGAGTCGAGGTTGAAGCGCTCCAACATCGTCTTTGATGTGTTGTGCTTCGTGTCATCATCGTCAGCGACTACGCTCACACCCTGACCGCCATTATCACCGTTGGTTGCCATCGCAACTTCTAGCTCACCACCTTTCCTGGGCGATGCATGACCTCGTGTTCTGCGGCTCCCTCGAGCAGCTGTGTTAGTTGCTGGTTTTCTTGTCGTCGTTGTTGCTGCTGCTGCTGCTGTTGTTGCTGTTGTGGTTGTGGCGAACGTGCGGCTCCATGGCAATGATGATGATGACGATGATGAGACTGTGTTGTCGGTGGGAACTACCAGCCGTGTTGTCGAGTCGCCGACATGCCTGAAGGTCCCGATACTTTGAGCAAAATCTGTGTCAGCTGTGATACCCACAGCATCTATCGTAGCACCAATGCGCACACGTGAGCTGAACAGAAGACGTGTTGTCAACAGGGAAGAGGGGTCAAGGCCTATTCAGTGCGGGCAGCAAGCACACGTGCACAAACATAAGCACACACTGCACACAACTCACAAGCACAAGCGCACAAACGAGAACACACTGCAAACAAATCACAAGCACCCCTTGCACAAACACAAACACACACTGCACACAAGTACGCCACAATCACACACACACACACATCACCATCAAGCCATCATGATCACAATGCCAGGGGCGAACGCACGTCTGAGGGAGGCATCTGGGATGAAGCGGTGGCTGTTGAAGCAAAACCAGAGGAAGGCGCGCTTTTCATGGGTGTGGAACTGCTTGGACTGCGCTACCTCTGTGAGGAGGGCGAGCAGCCGCCGAAACAGCTCAATGGCATCGTGCCACGCAGCCACATGTGCAAACTGGTGTGAATCAATGTCCTTTGCGCGCGTCTCAAAGGTATCCAGCGTCTTGATCAGGTACGAGAAGTGCTGGCATGGCGCATGCCTTTTCCCCGCCTCCTGCAAGAACTCCAACTGTTCTCTTGATACAACCACATGCGTTCTTGCTGACGCCAGCATATCGCGCGCGCACGTGTGTGTGTGTGTGTGTGTCTGTGTCTGTGTGTGTGTGGACTTGCTGATGTCTGCGTGTGTGTGAGTGGATCTATGCGTGTAGGAATGTGACCGGGTGTGCAAGTGTGGGTGTGCAGATGCTGGCTTGCGTGTGCTGGGCTTGTAACTGTGTTTGTAAGGGTGGTAGCTTGCGTGTGCTGGGTCTGTAGCTGCTGTGGTTGTTTTAAGGGTGCTAGCAACCCTTGCTTTTGTTTCAAGTGGTTCGCAGCGCCAGGGTGTGGTGAGAATTTCAGAGCAAGATATTTACCAATTCTCTACAACCGTGGTTGAGTCTGCCAGATTATGGTCAGCAATCGATGCTGGTGAACGCTGGTGCTGGTGCTGAGATGTGTTGTGTTGTGCTGGAGTGTTGTGTTGGTGACCACGAGACAGGATGCATTCCGGGGTTTTGCTTGCTGGGAGCAAGCACAAAGGACAGCCTACGTTCAATGGCATCGCCCAACACCTGAAACGACAACAAACCAACCAGCCAACGCGAGTTTCTCTTTGGCAGCCTCCATTTTCCTCGCCAACCAAGCAAGCGCAGCAAGCACAGCAAGCACAGCGCACAAGAACAAAAGCACCATCCTCATACACGCACCACTCTGCTCCGCCGCAGCTGTGATTCTTGTCGACAGAGAAGTGAGTAGGCAGGCACTCCAAGGCCTCACGTGTGCTTTCATTCCAGACGACAACAAAACAACAGCGGCATGCTGTCATCCAATCGCCCTGGCGGAGTCGTCATGTCAAGCGCCAGCCCACGGCAGAAGGCGCCGACAGCGGTGGCTGCATCTCGTGGTTCCCATGGCTCTCCATGCTCGCCGCTGCGCGCCTCAAGCCTTCGCCGCAACACATGCCCAGCTGCCGTGCGCAATGACAACACGCGCGAGCCTCGCAACAGCCACACCACCAGTAGCAGCAGCATTGGCAGCAGCACCAGCACCAGCACCAGCACCAGCAGCTACGACGCCGAGGAGGCAGCCATCATGGCAGAAGAGGCGGAGAACTCGTTTCCATCAGCGCCGGTTGTGACGAAGCGCATGCCAAAGCTCCAGCGCAAGCCGAGCCCGTTTCCAGGCACGCTGGAGCGCAAGCTTGCCGAGCTGAACAGCAACATGGGCGGCACCGTCGCCTGCAAGGAGGACGAGGGCGTCTGCGCACCGCCCAACACCCCCGCCAGCCGCGGATGCGACACCGCGGTGCCATCAACAGCGCCAGGATACCAGCAAGGCCAGCGAGGTCAGCAGCAGCCACAAGGGTTGCCACGGTCGCAGGTGCTGAGGGCCATGAGGCGCAAGGCGAAGAAGCCGCAGTTTGCACCGAACATGCTCTCCATCAACGAGGACGAGGACGAGGTGGCCCAGGAGTGACGCCATTTGTGTGTGTGTATGTGTGTGTGTGTGTGTGTGTGTGTGTGTGTGTGTGTGTGTGTGTGTGTGTGTGTGTGTGTGTGTGTGTGTGTGTGTGTGTTTGTGACCTGCAGTCGCCCTATCGGACTCCTTGTGTGTCTCAAATTGTCACATTGAGACACTGCGTTGCAATGCACAAGACAACCATTCCCGTTTCATTGCCCCGCGTTATATTTTGCCATCATCGCACTATGCCACAAAAAGTGCCATTAAACGAATGCCAACAACACATGGCACAGCAGTTACGCGCGCTTGTGTGCGTAGGTGTGTGTGTGTGTGTGTGTGTGTGAACGTGGTCAGATGACCTCATCTTGGATCATCTGCTCAATGGCGTCTGCTACGCCGTCACGTGCCAGACTGCGCGCTTTGTCGCTCAACTCCAGCGCCAGCATCAGCCGCTGCTTCCGCCTGTGTGTGTGCGTGTGTTTGTGTGTATGTGTGTGTGTGTGCGTGTGTGTGTGTGTGCACATGTGTGTGTGCACATGTGTGTGTGAGTGTATGTGTGTGTGTATGTGAGTGTGAACGACATCATGATGTACAGTCAGGCAGTGCACACACAGGCTGTCCGTTCGTATCCATGGGCTCACGTGCAGTCGAGTTGTGGAAGGGAGAGGAGCATGGGAATAATGCTAGCGTCATCCTGCACACATACACACATACACGCACAACCAGGAGGGAGAGCGCAGTGTGTACAGACGTGTGAACCATGGGTGAATGCGAAACAAACATAAGTCACTATGCGTATGTGTGTGTGTGTGTTTGTGTCGTGGAATCAGAGACAAGGAGACACATGCAACATGCAACATGCAACACCAACAGCCGCAACCTTGTCCACGACGCAACAACATTCACAGCCCACCCGTCAAACCCATCAGCCGCATCAAACGCAGCCACCATGGGTACGCACGCACCGTGTTGCTGCTGAGGGCGGCGCTGATGGCCGCCTTCATCGACTCTGGTGACGACAACGATGACGACGATATTGTTGATGGTGCTGACGTTGATGTTGATGTCGATGTTGATGCTGTTGTTGACGTTGATGGTGTTGATGTTGATGTTGACGTTGCCACAGAAACCTGAGCAGTTGGCGAGGCGGGTCAACAAGTCAGTGACGCTGTTTGCACAACCTCAATCATCAAAGCCAAGCGCAACACACAGGTACACAAACACAGACGGACTCACACACACACACACACACATACACACACAAACGCATACACACACAAACGC
>NW_004754899.1:678875-686698 GCF_000188695.1 Salpingoeca rosetta | reverse complement strand
GAGTGCTATCTTACTATTCTCCATCTCGTCGTCCTCAATACACATATGTCTCCGCTAACATACTCCATCGCTGTCCATACACTCACATCCAATTAGGCGCGACACGCTTAACACTCTTTACTGCTGTCTGCGGCGCGACACCTCACTTACAGTCCCGGCAATATCGTGAATGTCGCAACACCACTAGTGATGTCGATGGTTCGGGGGGTGGTTCTGCGGGCGTTGTGTATGTGTGTGTGTGTGTGTGTGTGTGTGTGTGTGTGTGTGTGTGTGTGTGTGTGTGTGTGTGTGTGTGTGTGTGTGTGTGTGTGTGTGTGTGTGTGTGTGTGTGTGTGTGTGTGTGTGTGTGTGTGTGTGTGTGTGTGTGTGTGGGTTCAGTGCAACAGCTGCAGGGATCAATGTCACGCAAGGGAAGCAAACAAGCAGACACCCACACAGGGTGCCAACACAGTGCGCCAACACAGTGCATCTTTTCTGCTGCTCACGACCGCCGTCGCGGACGCACGCACCAAGACAGATTGGAGGGCGATGCGGGTGGCGTCCAGATGCGAGATGCCACTGGCAGTCGGCGCTGCCATCGACGCGCTCGTGTCAACAACAAACACAACATGCATCGGTGGTGGTGGTGGTTTGTTGTTTGTGGAAGAATGGATTTCTTGCTTCTTCTTCTCTCTTCTCTTCCTTGCTTGGCTTGTTTGGTTTGCCGTTTGAGCTGTGTGACGTGTGATTGATCTTGATGATGTGACATGAAAGCATGAAGCAGGCCTTCGCCTTCCTCTCTCCGTCTCTTGCCTTCCTTCTCGCGCGCACTCTCCTTCCTGAGTTGAACATCGCCCCAAATACACTTGTCACCTGGTCAAAGTGATCACCAACGACATGGGCAGCAAGCACAAACAGACAAAAGGACAAACGACAACAAGACAACACAACAGAACACAGAGGAAGAGAGGAGGCTGTAATTAAGCAAAGTGGTGATCCTTCAATTCTCCAAACGACGGGCGCTCACGCGGGTTCTGCGCCATGCACTTGTACGTCAGCGACTGGAACCACTCGGGGATGGCTATCGGAAAGTGTGTGGTGGTGTGGTGTGTGTGTGTGTGTGTGTGTGTGTGTGTGTGTGTATGTAGGTATGTGTATGTGTGTGTGTGTGAGAGAGAGAAGAGGAGAAGGACGCGTGGTCAAGCAATCTAAACACACACACACACACACAACAAATCTCACCTTCTTGCTCGCTGTCTTCGAACTTGAGCCGCTTGCCCTCCATCAAGAGCTCTGTGATTGCAGGAAGCAGTGATCCCCTGAAGTCACTCCCCTTCTCCTGCTCGATCAGATCCGGTGGTCGCTGCGTCGCCACCTCCCACATCAGCACGCCAAAGCTGAAGATGTCGGCCTCGAAGCTGTACTTGTCGCCCGTCAATGCCTCTGGTGCCATGTACAGCGGCGTGCCCACGCCAGCCGTCAGCGTCATGCTCGTCATTGTCTGCAGCCCAGCTTGCTGGCTGTATTGCGGATCATCAACATCATGGCTGGAGGAGGAGAGGCGAGTGTGGCCGCTACCATGGGCTCTGCCACCTCCACCGCCACGCGTGAAGCACTGGCGAATGGATCCGAAATCCGTAATCTTGGCGCGAAGGGACGACGAAACCAGCACGTTGCCGCTCTTCAGGTCTCTGTTGAGGTGGTGTTGGTGGGTGGGATGAGGCTAGGATGGGCGATGAGCGAGAGCACGTGCCTGCATGCATGCAAACACACACAAACACGCACACACACACACATGCGCGCACACGCGCACACACACAAACACAAACACAAACACACACACACACAAACACAAACACAAATATCCCACTCACCGATGCATCTGATCGAGGCTGTGGATAAAGGCCATCCCACTGGCAATATCTCGTAGCAGACGCAGCTTCAACTCCCATATAGTCATCGTCTCTGCTCTTCGGTCACTTTCCGTGCTGATCAACGTCAATTCCTCATCCACATCCTCCGCGACCACACCTGCATCTGTGCAGCCAACAACATCCCGCTTCACTTCCATCAACACCTGTTCCATATCCTTCCCCAGCAGGTCCTTGAGTGACCCCATCGCCACAAACTCCAGCACCAGGAACGGGCTGCCGCTGGGATCTGTGCCCGCACCAAAGAACCGCACCACGTTGGGGTGCCGTGTCCGCTGCAAAAACTCCACCTCCTTCTCAAACTCAAGCACCGTGCTCTCGTCAAACATCATCACACTTTGCTGCAGTACTTTGACTGCCACCATCACCGTGTCCCACTCCGCCTTGAACACCACGCCAAACGCACCTGCAGCCACACGCTCAACAAGCCTCAGCTCACCAAACCCAATCTCCCACGCCTTCTTCAACGCTGTGACCTCCTCATCCATCTCCACCAGCAGCTGCTCCTGCAGGCCAATGCGCTTGGTGAGGCCCCGATAGCGGCGTGACAGCCACGCCACAAACAGGCCAAAGAACAGCCCACCAATCACAGAACCAGCAGCAACACCAGCAATATCATCACTGCGTTCAACGCAGCGCCCGTTAGACGTCAACTTGAAGCCGCGGGCGCACGTGCAGTGGAATGCGTACACGATTTGAGGCGTCAGCACAGAGCGATCAGTGTGTAATCTCAGGTTCTGGTTTGACAGCTCAAGCTCACATTCAATGGGCGCGTCAGTCAGCTGGAAAATCGGAGGAATTGGGCGATTGGCAATCTCACCAAAGTCAGCGCTCAAGAACATGTCATGTGACAAGACAATCTTCGTCTCCACAACGCGATTAATCTCTGCTTGATGACGAAGCCATGAGTTGCCTGAGAGATCCAGCACGTCCACTTGCTCAAGGCATTTGTGTGCAATTGCTGCAGCGCGGCGAATGTCGACGACTCCGCCCAAGTTGCGAGCGAAGAGAACACGTCGCCCCCACCGCGTGCACAGTGCACCCGTGAGCGGCAAGTTGGTGCTGCTGATGTCGAGGATGTCAATGGGAGGGGCATCAATGGAAGTAAGCTGGGTGCAGCCGGACACGTTGAGCTCACGCAGTGGGTCGTGAACGGTAATGGATTCAAGACGCCTGTTGTCCGTGAGAAGAAGCACGTCAAATGCCTTGTCAGGGCACAGGTCAATCCCGCTGTGATGCGTGTTGGCGATGCGGAGTTCTTGTACGGTGCTTGCAAGCATGCTGCAAAGGGCACTTATGGGGAGCGTGTCGCTGGTGGCGCCGGGCCAGCCCGCGTGCAGTGCACTTAGGTTAAGCGATGCCAATTGCCCAAGTGACGAAACGATGGCGCTGATGTCCACATTCTCCACGCTCAGCTTTGCCAAAGGTGCAATGCGATCCGCGCTGGAGTCTGACAATACTGCCTTGGACTCGGCCTCAGGGGCAGCGTCAAGTTCAAGCACTTCCAAGTGGGGCAGCGCCAGGAAAGCTGCCAGGTCGATGCGTCTTACCAGGTGGTGTTGCAATCGAAAAACCCTCAACTCAGGCAGCATGTCGAGGTTCGGCAGTTCTCGAACTGGATTGTCATTGAAGGCCAATTCACGCAGGGCAGGCAGAGCCCTGGGTAGATGTACACGCGTCAATTGATTGTCATGCACATCGAGGAAGCTCAGAGAGGAAAAGGACGCCGCTTCGATGACGGCATCAATGGATCGAAGAGCATTCGTCGCCAAAGATGCCTGGTTCAGCGCAGACGTGTTGGCGAACAGGCTGCTTGGAAGCGCAGTCAGACGGTTGTCGTTGCAGAAGAAAGTACGCAGGCGCGTGTTGGACTGAAGGAGGCCACGTGGCAATGAACGCAGCTCGTTCTTGTCAATGAACAGGGCTGTTAGCACCGTCAAGTCTTGGAACACGTCTGATGCTAGCGACGTTAGTCGGTTGTTGAAGACTTGCAGGTGTTCCAGGGACGAGAGACCGGCGAACACGGTCTCGGGAAGGGATGTGAGGAAGTTGTTTGCCAAGCCAAGGACAGTTAAGCGAGTGGTGTTTCGAAATACAGTTGGCGGCAAACTCGTGAGCAGTGTGCTTTCGAGGATGAGGTTGTCAAGCGTCGAAAGTGCAGCGAACACATCGGCGTCCAGCTGTCGGATGGGATTGCGCTGCAGCTCAAGTCGCGTGAGGGCTGTGAGTGGGTGAAACAGGCCTGGGGGGATGGCGCTAATGTCATTTGAGAAGATGGTCAGCCTTCGCAGTGCTGTCAGGTCACCGAACGACACTGCTTGGACTCGAGCAATGAGGTTAGTGTCCAATGACAGCTCTCGCAGCGATGACAACCCGTTCAAGTGTTCCGCAGTGACTTGACGGATACGGTTGTCGCGCAAGCTCAGGGTCCTCAGTGACGTCATGCCAGCAACATCAGGGACGAATGAAAGGGAGCAGTTGATGATGCGGAGTGCGGTGAGGGTCTTCGCGTGGTTGAACCCGCTTGAATCTACTCCCCGCAGAACATCGCTGTGGCGAATTCGGATACTGCGAATATCGCTGAGTGGGTTGAGGTCGCTCAACGGGAATGTAGGAAACTGCGCGCCCTCGACAGTTAGAAAGCGACAAGTTGTCCACACGCCGTTTTGAAGCAGCCATTGGAGCAGGGGCTGCTGGACATGGCCATTTAGTGTGAGTCGAAACACAGCGGGAGAAAGCGTGCGAAGCGTGCTTGTATCAGCACTTCCGTTCACAAGGTCATCCTTGAACAGTGTGATGGTGAGTCCACCCCGCCTTGTGCCTGGACAAGAGCCATCAATGAGACTTGCCAGCGTGCACTGGCCTTGCTGCACGTTTGGGTCACTGTTTCGTCGCATGCGAGAGAACCGCCTGGGAAGGGAGCTAGGTGCGGTGTTGTTGTCACTCAAGATATTGGGTTGAGGGTTGTGTCGTCTTGTGCCTGGGAAGTTTGTGGGTCTTTGAAGTTTGCGTGCAGCCTTCTTTGGGCACCCAAAAGCGCGCATCATGCGTTGGATCGAGGACAGGTCAACTGTCAACCGTGGGCCCACATGGGTGTGGTTGACAGCAGCGCCGTTCTCAGTGTGAAGATGTACATCATCATGGGACTGCTTGTGAATGCCCGCGGTGGTGCTGAAGGGCACGCTGTGCTTAACCAGTGTAGTTTTGACGCGTTTCAGAGTGGTCTCCACCTCATCGCACAACACGGCAGCCTGCAGCATCGTGTAGGCGTGTACGTGTGTGCAGTGCGTGATTGTGTGTGCAGTGCGTGATTGTGTGTGTGTGAGGGTGTGATTGTGTGTGCAGTGCGTGATTGTGTGTGTGTGTGTGTGTGTGTGTGTGTGAGGGTGTGAGTGTGTGTGAGGGTAGGAGGGTGTGTGTGTCTGCAGGAGTGTGTGCGTCACTGACAGCTTTGCATGCAGATGCACGCTACAGCACGCTGGAATAATAGAATAGAATAATGGCTCAACAAGTTGAACAGGAAACGAAACGCACCAAAACACAGCAGACAAGCACACAAACAAACAAACACAAGTCTAAGTGCAACCAAGTAACATAACCACCACTACACCACAAGACAACTACTCGCTTCAAGACTGCACTCGACCTCTTCGCCGACGTCGAGTGCCAAGGTGCTGTCGAGGATCCCTGACGCTGACGCCACCAAAACGATCAAGGCCAGAGAGAAGACGGTCATGGCAACAGCAGTCGTATGAGGTTGTCGTCACGTCGTCACTTTGTTGTTGACTTGTTGAGGCCCACCGGGTTCCTCGACTGGTGTCAGGTCACTCAAGAAGTGTGTGTAGGTGCTCGGTGTCTAGGTGTGTGCTGTGTGTGCGTGTGCGTGTGCGCGCGTGTGTGTGTATCTTCTTCAACAGAGAACAGAGAAAGCGTTTGTTTGTTTTTCCCTTCCAGACAGACAGAAATTTGGTTGCCCCAAGAAGCCGCCAAGAAGAAAGTTTGCGGATAAAACGCCCTTGCGACATCAAAAGTCGCTGCTGCCACTGCCGCTGACATCAGACAATCATTGATGATGAGAAGCAGCAGATTCTCCTCAGATTCGTGCACCCACGAACGCAAGGCCCAGGCCGCACACACACAACAAAGCTGTGTTCTGTTTTCAAACGACGCATTGGCAACAGCGTTGTAAACACATCATGGTTTAGGTGGCCGTTGTGGGGCAGCCCCACAACACAACGCTGCCCACAACGCCATTCTCTCCTCTCTCTCCCCCCCCCATCTCTCCCACGCTCATACAGCTTTCCCACCAGCTCTCTCTTTGGTTCGAACCTAACCAATCAAATCAATCCCCACCCTTACCCACCGCACGCCCCCACCTCAAGTTAAGCACATCCAACCAAGAAAGAAGAGCAGCAATATTGCACCTGCTTGCGTGCATGGCCGACGGCATCATCACAGCTGATTGGCAACACTATGTTGATCATGCATGCGAACAACAACGTCAACCGTCGTTCAGATGTTACAGCAGCGCGTGGCCTACGCGTGCACACCGCGTGCGTGCGTGCGTGCGTGTGTGTGTGTGTGTGTGTGTGTGTGTGTGTGTGTGTGTGTGTGTTCATGTCCACTGTGTTTCGCCCGTCACACCTGCTCCCCCCTTCCAGGTTGTTCTTCGGTCAGTCGTTTCTTGTCTGCCTATCCCTTTGTTTGTGTCTGCGTGCGTGCGTGCGTGTTTGTTTCTCGTGACCTGACTGACTGGATCGTGGGCGCACCTTGCACCACAATCTGCCACAAAACGTCAGTCTCCACATCAGCGCCACCAGCAGGCACGCTGGCCTGTTTGTTTTGCACTTGCGAAAGTGTGCGTGCACATGTTGCGCGCGCAATTCTGCGATTGACAAGGGTTGCCACTCATTCTTCCCCTGTCTATGTGACCAACCTCACACACACACACACACACACACACACACACACACACACACACACACACACACACACACACACACACACACACACACACACACACACACACACCCGTACGCACATTGTTTCTTGTGCTTATTCTCTTCTGCGACCAGGGATACATCTGACAGTTGGCTGCAGCATCAACCTGTGACAACGGACACAAGGGGGCGAGCGACACAAGAAGACTGGGTGCCCAAAACAACTCGACGCAGCACGCACCCGCACGCGCAAGTGCAGGGTACAGCAACATAGCCAACCGCTGCACCGTTCCGCCGCCAGACCCTGTGGCGCAATGGCGCAGCACGGCGATGTGCGCCTCTTGACAGACCTGCTCACGGGCAGCCCATCAACGCTATCAGCGGCCGTCACGGCACCGCCCGATGGCGATCCCATGACTAGCGTGGGCGCTCATATCGGCGTCGGTGGTGGTGGCGGCGGTGGTGGCGGCGATGATGTGATGAAGCCGAAGCCCATATGGCCGACTGCAAAGAGGGAAGACAGCACGCAGCAGCACGTGAAGGGTATCAATGGAGGGGGAAGTGGCGAGGCGTCAACGGGATTCTTGCGTGATAACGCCGCCAGAAACAGCAACGCAGGCACCAGAGGGACAATATGGAGCAGCCTTGGCCATGGTGGCGTCGCCCGCGCTGTCACAGCATATCCACCGCTACAGAAGCGGGGATCTGCCCCGTCTTCTCTCTCGTCCACAGAAACAGCGACAGCGACAGCGGTCATGGTCGACGGGGGTGGTGCAGCAGACAAGGAGGATGCACATCGCATCACACAGAATGTTGATGATGGCGGTGATGATGGTGATGGTGGTTGTGGTACTGAGCGGTACGGTGCGCACCACGGCTTCGACGGCTGCTCTCTCGTGGATGCTTTGGACCCAATTGCCACACGCGCCTTTCCCATTGTGTGAGTGTCTATGTGTGTGTGTGTGTGTGTGTG
>NW_004754899.1:666375-668875 GCF_000188695.1 Salpingoeca rosetta | reverse complement strand
GTACGTCAGCGACTGGAACCACTCGGGGATGGCTATCGGAAAGTGTGTGGTGGTATGCGTGTTTTTGTGTGTGAGACAGAGACGGAGAGAGAGAGAGAGAGAGAGAGATAGACACGTGGTCTCGCAATCTAAACGCGCACACATGCACTCACACACACACACACACACACACACACACAAAAACACACGCACACACCAGAAGCTTCTCACCATCTTGTTCGCTGTCATCAAATCGCAAGCGTTTCCCATCCTGCAGCAAGTTGCTGAGCGTCGCCAGCATGGGACCGCGAAAGTCGCTCCCCTTCTCTTGTTCGAGCAAGTCCGGCACACGCTGCGTTGCCACCTCCCACATCAGCACGCCAAAGCTGAAGATGTCGGCCTCGAAGCTGTACTTGTCGCCCGTCAATGCTTCTGGTGCCATGTACAGCGGTGTGCCCACACCAGCCGTCAGCGTCATGCTCGTCATTGTCTGCAGCCCAGCCTGCTGCGAGTATTGGGGGTCATCAACATCATGGCTGGAGGAGAGGCGAGTGTAGCGGCTGCCGTGGGCCCTGCCACCACGCGTGAAGCACTGGCGAATGGATCCGAAATCCGTAATCTTGGCGCGAAGCGACGATGACACCAGCACGTTTCCGCTCTTCAGGTCTCTGTTTGGGTGGTGTTGATGAGAGGGATGAGGCTAGGATGGGCGATGAGCGAGAGCACGTGCCTGCATGCATGCAAACACACACAAACACGCACACACACACATGCGCGCACACGCGCACACACACAAACACAAACACACACAACATACGCAACACACACGCACACCTACACACACACACACACACACACACAAACGCACCGGTGCATCTGGTCCAGACTGTGGATGAAGGCCATGCCACTGGCAACATCCCGCAGCAGTCGCAGCTTCAGTTCCCACACACGATTCACATCATCCCTGACACTGCCGTTGCTGCTTTCCTCGACCTTCCTGCTCCTCACTTCCATCAACACTTCCTCCATGTCCTTGCCCAACAAGTCCTTGAGCGACCCCATGGCCACAAACTCCAGCACCAGGAACGGGCTGCCGTTGGGGTCTGTGCCCGCGCCAAAGAACCGCACCACATTCGGGTGCCGTGTCCGCTGCAGGAACTCCACCTCCTTCTCAAACTCCTGCACCGTGCTCTCGTCAAACATCATCACACTTTGCTGCAGCACCTTCACTGCCACTGTGACTGTGTCCCACTCTGCCTTGAACACCACGCCAAACGCACCTGCAGCCACACGCTCAACAAGCCTCAGCTCATCGTACTCAATCTCCCACGCCTTCTTCAGCGCCATCACCTCCTCGTCCCTCTCCACCAGCAGCTGCTCCTGTAGGCCGATGCGCTTGGTGAGCCCACGGTAGCGGCGTGACAGCCACGCCATGAGCAGGCCAAATGCCAGGCCAGATATGACAGACGCGGCAACAATCGTGGAGATGTTGGGCTCGTTGAACACGCACCGCCCACCCGACGTCATCCGAAAGCCACGGGCGCACGTGCAATGAAACGAAAACACCAGCTCCGCAGAGACAACAATCGGATTGCGCAATGGCCGCAAGTCCTGATTTGACAGTTCAAGCGCGCATTCAATGGGGGCATCCGTCAGCTGGAGAATCGGAGGCATGGGCCGATTGGCAATCTCACCAAAGTCCGCAGTTGCAAATTCGCTCGTCGACAGCGCAATTGTTCGCTCTGTGATGCGGTTCATCTCGTCCACGTCGCTGACCCACGCGTTGCCCGAGAAATCCAACACGTCCACATGCTCAAGACAGTTGCGCATGCTCAGGATGGCATCGCGAATGTCGACGACTCCGCCCAAGTTGCGGGCGAAGAGAACACGTCGCCCCCACCGCGTGCACAGTGCACCCGTAAGCGGCAAGTTGGTGCTGCTGATGTCGAGAATGTCGATGGGAGGTGCGTCGATGGAGGTCAATCGAGTGCAGCCTGACACGTTGAGCTCACGCAGTGGGTCGTGAACCGTAACGGATTCGAGATGCCTGTTGTCCGTGAGAAGAAGCACGTCAAATGCCTTGTCAGGGCACAGGTCAATCGTGCTGAGGTCCGTGTTGGCGATACGGAGCTCCCGCACGTTGCTTGCAAGCACGGCGCACAGGGCACTCATGGGAAGCGTGTCGCTGGTGGCGCCGGGCCAGCCCGCGTGCAGGGCATCTAGGCTCAGCGATGCCAATTGCCCAAGTGACGAAACGATGGCGCTGATGTCCACATTCTCCAGGCCAAGGGTGGAAAGGGGCGCAACGTTGGCAATGTTGCTGTTGGCCGGCAACACCGCTTTAGCCTGTGCCTGCAGGGAAGCGCCAATCTCCAGAACGCCCAAACGGGGCAGAGCGAGGAGCGGTGCCAGGTCGATGTGCGTGATGCGATGGTTCCTCATGCGAAACGTCTCCAGTGCAGGAGTCATGCTCAGGTCTGGCACAGCGCGCATTGGGTTGTTGTCCAAACTCAGCAGCACA
>NW_004754899.1:656375-661375 GCF_000188695.1 Salpingoeca rosetta | reverse complement strand
CATGTGTGCATGTGCAGGCTGACATGCACTTCATGATGTGAGCACGTGTGTTGCAGAGTGGCTTGGTCACCGTGATGTGTGCACACAGTCTTCCCCTCTCCACGGCGCCGCGTTCCTGTTGCTTTTTGTGTTTCGTCGTTTTGCTCTTCTTTTCCTCTCTGTCATCTGCAACCCATCACCTTCCCCACGTCCATCATCTGCCATCCATCATCAAGCCTTCTCTATCCACGAAACACTTGGCCCCTTGTCGCTCCTCTGTAATTGAACCATCTCCACCTCACCCTTTTGCATTTGGTGTTTTTTTGTGCGCGTGTGCTCCCTGGCCCTTTCTTGTCCCTGCCCCGCCTCATCCATTGTCTTCGTTCGAGCATGCATTTTTGCACCTCATTGCTTGGCTGTTGCTTGCTGGTTGTTCTGTGACTTGAGCTGCCTCTCCAAATGCGCTTCCGTTTCCCTGCAAGATTAGACATTCCCACACTTTCATTCACTTTCACACACACGCACACACACACTTCCACACACACGCACGCACAGGCACACTAAATACACACACGCACGCACTTCCACACACACTAATGTAAATACACACACACGCACACACACACCTGCTGCTATGGCCATTTTGGCGGGAAAATCAAACCATTCAAGACCACAGCGAACAAGATGATGTGCAGAAGAGGAAGAAGAGGGTTTCGTGTTTCGTGCAAACGCAACGTGTGCTCCTATCTTCCTCTTCTCTCTTTCTTCCCTCTCTTCTCTTCCTTCTTCCCTCCTCTCTTCTCACGCCCTTGTTCGTTATCACCCAGGCGGATAGGCCTGGATATCAATCAGCTCCCCCCCCCCGCCCCGCTCACAAGAGACACGTACGACTTTGGTGCCATCAAGTGACCCTGCGCACTCGCTATCCCCCTTCTTGTCTTTAAATCCTACTACTCCCCCCCCCCCCAAACTCATTCATCTCTCCTCGCCAAGGACCCTCTGTCATGTATGGAGGCGTCAATGCCTCGCGGGCTTCTTCGCGCCAACAGCAGCAGCTGGGCAGCAGCAGCGATGTGTCCTTGCAGGGTGCACAACAGCGGCAGAGCCTCGAGGGCGAGATGGAGCGGCTCAAGGTCACGCAGCGGTCTCTGGCCCAACGCATCGAAGAACGTAAGGTCCAGTACATGTGTACATATGTGCTTGACTTGTGTATTTTGGTGGGAAGAGAAGAGAAGGCAAGGGAATGCATTCGACAAGTGTGCATGGTTGAGAAGGAGTATCCTCATATTGTCCAGCCTTGTTAAGTGTCCCGCGCGTGATGTGTCTTTGGGCTGCCTCTATCCGTCCCCTTTCCTTCCAGCCTTCTTTGTGTTGTGCTTGCAGTAGTGCAGCCAATGTTCAGTGGTCCAGCTCAAACACTCATCATCGTGTCTCTGTCCATCTTGCCACATAATTGCAGGGCGCCGCCAGGTGCTTGCACAGGAGCTGCAAAACAACCGAGGTGAGTGTTATGAAAACCTTAAAGTGGCTGCAGGGGTGTGGCCTTTGGAAGAGTGAACGGGTGTTTGCTTGGTGCAACCGAACAGACCTCAAGTTGTTGCTGTGCATGACTGTGTTGGACATCCTACCCTATCATACAACAGCGACACCTCAGCCTCACCATCACTCAACAAGAAAACAACACCAGCAACACCGGCAGCTGCGTGCTGACACAAACGCCTTTCCTTTTGCCGTTGTTGCCCCTTCCACACGTACGCATTGCGCCACTAGCCATGGCACATCTGCAGGAGCAGAAGCAGTCCATTGCCACGCTGCAGGCCCAGATTGACGCGCAGTCAAAGCTTGTGAGCGCATGCACGGCCTGCCTACACCGCATGGACCAAATTGAGATTGAGGGGCTCATGCTCGCCGAGCAGATTCAGTGCGTCCACACACGTGAACTCTTCTGAGCAGTGGTTTCCGATTTGTGCTGTTGGCAGTGACAGTCTTGCAGTGGTGTATACATGTGCACTCTTTCATTGTATCAACTTCTTCTGTTTCATTCCAGCCACTCCGCTGGCACCACACGCACGCACTCGCTCACACCTGCATGCACGCACATTGCCACCCCTCGGCAGGTCAAAGATCGAGAGGCGCGTGGTCAGGTCCTCGAAGACAACTCGTACGACACGCAAGCGCAACAAGAAGAAGTGAACAACGCAAACGGCCAACAACGGGTCGCAGATGCACAAACACACGCACACGCACACACACATGCAGAAGTTCAGTTGAGTTGTCTAGCGTGAGACGTTGCCCAAGTATGCCTGCAATACACAACACCGCCAAGACACACGACACAAGCACGCGCAAGGGTGAGGATTGCAGCAGAGAGGGGTTGTGCACGGATGCCACACACACACACACACACACACACACACACACACACACACACACACACACACACACACACACACATGTGCCAACTCACAGCGCGCGCGCGTTCGGCACATGCGAGGAAACGGTTGACCTCCTCAGCGCAGTCGAGCGGGCGCGATGGGTTGCTCTTGAAGCACGCAAGCACGGCCCCCTCCTGCACCTGGCACTGCGGCTCTGACACGTCCATGCTGGTGGAGGTGGAGGTGGAGGTGGGGTCGTGTGAGATGGCGGTGTGCATGTTGTCTGGCCGCTAGTCGTGTTTCTGCGCATTACACGCACACACACATAGAAGAGCACACACGCATGCACGTACACACGTTCACACACGTTCACACACGTTCACACACGTTAACACGCAGGTACCTGAATCTGCTCTTAAAGTCTGCAAGCAAGCCTTCAAACTGCTGTGTTGCATTCTCCTCTCGCTGAACAAGCATGGGCCCACGATATGTGTGTGTATGTGTGTATGCGTGAAGTGGTGCTTGTACCGTTCTCCAAAACGCAGCTACACAGGTGCAAGGAAGGTGCACGCACAAGCACGCACATACACGCACATGTACACACATATACACACATATACACACATGTATACACGCACACACGAACGCACACACACACACACATGTATACACGCGCACACACGCACACATGCACACACACACGCACGCACGCACGTGTTGTTGGATTTCGTCGACCCTGTTCTGCCATTGCATATCCAGTCTCATGAGCTCCTAGGGTGGAGGAAAACGTACAAAGGTTCAACACGTCATCGGCAACACGTAAGGCTGTGGCTCAAGTTGACACGCTTGTGTTCTACATTTCAAGTCAAGACTCGCTCAGCCAAATACAGCCACACGCATACACAAATTGTTACATACACACACACATACACACATACACACACAAAGACAGGTACACACACATGAACACACGCATGCACTCGCTCCCACCTGTTCCCTGTCGCGTCGTTCCAAGGCCGCGCCACGTTGGAATCCCTGTTGGAGAAACATGCGCCAGCGTGAGCGACACAAGACCTGAGATGACAGTGGTGGACACATGGAAGCCCGTGTCGATGGGTTGCAGTCTCACACACCAACCTTGTTGTGGGCCGCTTGCAGCGCACCAGTGGCCTGCTTGTATTTGTCATGGAGCTCAGTGTATGCCAACCTCAAATCCGCCTCATCTGTGGCAGCCCGAACAGCAAACAAACGAGCAACTGGTCAGTAACAAGCAAGGCCACACGCACACAAGACAAACATGCACACACACGTACACACACACATATACACAGACACCAACACACGTGCGCGCGTACCTTTGAAGTCCTCGTGAGGCTGTGGGCCTGAAGGAATCACCAGGCATTCACATGACGTGAAAAACACGAGCAACAGTGAGACAAAGAGAAAGAAAACGCACACTCACTCACATGACCGCGAAATCACACCAATTCCTGCTCGAAGCAAAGGCAGTGACTGGGACGAAACCTTTTCTGTTTGTGAGTTGATGATGCCGGATTAGGTCGCGCACCACACCCTCTGTCACCTGTACACGTGCATGAACGTGCATACACATGATATTGGTCAAACCACGTAACACATGGCTCCACACAACCACATGCACATCATACAAGCACGCAAGCACGCACACACACACACACAAGTACACGCACGCACACACAAGTACACGCACGCACACACAAGTACACGCACGCACACACAAGTACACCCACCCACACGCACACACACACACACACAAGAACACAAGAACACCCACGCACACGTACACACACGCGTACACCCACGCGTACACACACGCACAAGCATACACAAGAACACACAACTGCGTGTCACTGACCTCGATGTTTGTGTCTGACTGCTGGAACAGCACCTCCCGTGACGGCTGCGCACCCATCGTCGTTTGTCCTTGGCTTGGTGCAGATTATCGGTGAATGTTTCCCACTAATTGTCAGTACATGATATGCTGTCGCAAACGACATTTCCATCCGACTGCAACATCCTCCATCATCATCCTCAACACTGACCAGCCAGCCAGCAAGCAAGCAAGCATGGGTGACGATAGCCAACAAGCAGGAGCACAAGTGATGGCCTCCCTGGAAGGGAAGGTGGTGAAAGGGTTTGGACGTGGGAGCAAGGAGCTCGGTATTCCAACAGGTGCGAGACCGTGCTCACGGGGCCACACGGACGCGGCGTGCTGATTGTGGCTGGTCGGTCATGTCATCCCATCTCATCACATGCGTGACCTGCTTGCGTGCATTGCAGCCAACTTTCCCGAGGATGTTGTGGAGGGCCTCCCGGAGAGCATGACACAGGGCATCTACTACGGCTGGGCGCAGGTGAGGCCTTTGCACTCATGCAGCTGCGGGAGCGCAGTATCAGCCACGCTGAACGTGTCCTTGTTCTCGTGTGTGTGCGTGTGTGTGTGTGTGTGTGTGTGTGTGTGTGTGTGTGTGTGTGTGTGTGTGTGTGTGTGTGTGTGTGTGTGTGTGTGTGTGTGTGTGTGTGTGTGTGTGTGTGTGTGTGTGTGTGGGTCTGTTGTGTGTATGTGTGTGGGCGTGTGTGTGCGCGTGTGCGTGTGTGTGCGTGTGT
>NW_004754899.1:643167-653167 GCF_000188695.1 Salpingoeca rosetta | reverse complement strand
CAGGCACATACACACACACACACACATACACACACACGCACTCACAAACATGCGCGTGTGTAGGGAGTACCTGGTACTTCATGATGGACGCGGAGGTGCGCCAGCCGTGCAAACACAGCACCTTGGGCTTGCCGCTGGCATCCCCGCCAACATCACCATCACCATCACCACCGTTACCACCATCACCGCTGCCGGTGTTGAGGCCAAGGGCTTCGTCCCATCCGAGCATGCGTCGTGCCACCTCCGCCACATCCACATCGCCCGGTGCGCGGCCCTTGAAGCCGGCAATGCTGTGGTACACGTGCGCTGCGCCCTCGGCAAACCCTGACGCAAGGTCGTGGTATTGGAACGCAGATGCCATCTCCATCATCTCTCCTTCAAAGCGCCATGCCTTGCTCGGCGTGCTGTTGACAGCCCGCATCAGTCGCGGCATAGCTTCTGGTTGCGATTCGCCCCACTCCTCAGCCAGTGACGCTCCAATGTCCTCCGCCGTGGCGAGCGCAGCGATGTTCAGCATCAGCGCTGACACCCCCTTTGTGTAGGCGGCATAGCACATCTTCATCGACGACGCCTGCCCAATGCGTCCCCCAACCACCTTGACACGCACCGCATCCGTCAGCGCAAACACGCGCTCCACCTCGCCCGTGTCCTTGCCAGCCAGCGCAATCAGCGGCGGCTTCCGCTCCTGGTCAGCAGACGACTGCTGTGATTGCTGCTGGTCGTAATATTGCGACCGCGGCGGTGGCCCAAGCACTGCTCCGTCCACATACACGCACTCGTTCTCGTGCATGATGCGGCCAATCTGTCGGGACGTCGTAGACGCAACCGCATTCATGTCGCAGTACAGCCCTGTCAAGAGCGTGAGAGGAGGACAGAAGTGTTACAAACAAGCAGGAGAAGAAGCCCTGGGAAAGGCCAGCACTACCAGTGTCGGTGGCGGGCGCACTTGAATGACAAGCCAATCCTCAGTACCATAGCACACAATGAGCAATTGGGGGCTGCGCTCACCTCTAAACCCGTGGGCGATACATGCTTTCGCGACGTCCATGGCATGTGCTGGGGGGACGATAGAAACCAGCATGGTCGCCTCCTTACACAGGTCATCCAGCGAGGCAACCACGCGCACGCCGGCAGCCGTTGCGCGCTCCCGTGACGCTTCACTGCGGCCTTCCAGTGTCACAATCACATCCTTCACCACGTCTGCAACAAGGGACACAGTCGAACGGGACGGACTGGGTGAGTGGTCAGCAAGCACACGAGTACTCAATAAAGTGCAACATCGCCACACGTACAACCACCGCACCTGGGTGTGCCTCTGAGATGCCGCGAAGAACGGCAGCAACTGCTGCACCCATCTGGCCACAGTGCAGCACTCCAGCAACATGCGCCATCGTCAAAGTCAGCTCAAACACTTCTGGATGCAAAAAAAAAAAAACGTGCTCCCTTGGCAAGGCTCGAACTTGCAACCTCTCGATTAACAGTCGAACGCGCTAGCCAATTGCGCCACAAGGGATCATTCATCTTAATCGCCGCGAGCAACTTCCCTCTCTTCAAACACGGCGCAGCCAAGAAGCAAACACGAGAGTGTAACCGAAAACGGATCAAATTCATCAAGGCAAAGGAAGACACATCGACAGACCACAGTGGCGGCGGTTCGATGAAGGTGTGTCTGTGGTGCGTGCGCGTGTGTGTGAGTGTGTGTGCATGTGCATGTGTGTGTGTGTGTGCATGTGTGTGCATGTGTTTGTGTGTGTGTGTGTGTGCATGTGTTTGTGTACATGTGTGTGCTTGTATCTATGCGTGTTTCTGTGTGCACTCCCAACTCCTCACCCCTTCACCCAGCCCTCACATCGCTCAGCGTCTCCACTCTCCTTCTCGTCTCTCCCTCACTCACACACACACACACACACACACACACACTCACTCACACTCACACACACTCACTCACACACACACACACACACACATCATGCCCCTCCCCCTTCATCCAGGACGCCACTGACACCAATGTCAAGTCCACCGTCCACAGTCCCATGCCGCAGCCAGCTCAGCGCACTGAGAAGACCAACAAGACCCGCTCTCTCAGGAAGCAGCCATAGCAGCAACGGCAGGCACGGCAGGCACATCACGGTGGCCTGAGCCTTTGCGCGCACGCGTGCAACGCACTCTCGTGCGTTATTGTCACCAATTGCACCGACTTTGCGCACTGCGCAACGATGCCAAGAGCCCTCGTGCCCAGCTCCCGTTTGCAGCCATCCCATCTACTTCCATGGCCCCCCCCCCCTCACACACACTCTCTCCTCTCCGCCACGCAGCACATGCACATCGTGTATCCTGTTTTGTTTCCCCCTCCCTCCGTCTCTCTCTTCGCCGTCGGGGCTGTCCTCCTCTCTTCGCCGACACACACACGACTGCCTTTCAAGCATTCCTAAGGTGCTGGTTGTGCTGGTGTATTTCATCACATCATGTGGTCACAACACAATGCAAACCACAGTATGATCGATGACTGAGCCTCAGCGTGCGCATGAGGCGACGAGAGAACAGCAGCAACAACAACAACAACAACAACAACAACAACAACAGCCACAACAGTGGCAGTAGTAGCAACAACAACAACAACAGCCACAACAGTGGCAGTAGTAGCAACAACAACAACAACAACAACAACAACAACAACAACAACAACAACAACAACAACAACAACAACAACAACAACAACAACAACAACAACAACAACAACAACAACAACAACAACAACAACAACAACAATCAGGCGTGCAAACAAGCGCACACTTGCACCCCCGCGCGCTCACAGGTGGCAGGTCATGAAACCCACACCATCAAGAAAACGCAACAGCAGCAGCAGCAGCACAACAGCCAGCAGCAAGAGCATGCGGCGGTGGCCGTGCCCCGGGCGTCCCAGCGGTGCCCAAGGATCGCAATCTCCACGCTGCTCCTGGTCTTGGCGCGTGTGCGTGCCATCAGCACGCGCTTGCTCCTGGTCCGTTGCCTCGTTGCTGGGCTTGAGGACTTTGCCGTTCTCGTCCATCTCGCGACCGCACATCCGGCACACGCGACGCTTGGGCATGGTGGCGACGTCTTGGCACCTGGCAGTGTGTGTGTGTGTGTGTGTGTGTGTGTGCGTGTGTGCGTGCGTGTGTGTGTGTGTGTGCGTGTGTGTGTTTGAATGAGAAAGGCAACATGTGCCATGTGCACGTCGGCAGCAAGACAAACTGTGCGAACGACCACAACAGCAACACCAAGATGATGGCAGCACGGAGCACCCCCCCCCTCACAAGCACTCAAGCACTCGCAAACAACGGGGATTGCACAAGATGAGGATGGCTTGGTGTTTGCGGTGACAGTGCAAGCACTGGTCACGCAGGCAGCGATGTCAAGTGCACAAAGCAACTCAACACAGCGCACAAGCAGTCAACCTTAAAGTGTTTGCTGCGCGTCTTGGCTGTTGCGCCTTGCTGTCTTTTGAGTGGATGGAAATGTGTGTGCGCGTGCGTGCACGTGTGAGGGAATGCGTGTGTTGGCAACATCAAACCTGCATTGAATCCGCCAGCATCCGAACAAAAACAAAAAAAAAAAACCACAGCAGACACCGGTAACCAAAGCGCAAACAAAGGTGATGAACGTTCACCACGTGCATTTGTGTCTCACGCGAGTGAAGGAGAAAGAGGGGGTAAGGGAAAGAAAGCAGAGAGAGAGACAATGTGTGTGCGTGTGTCTGTGTCTGTGTGCGTGTGAAATGATGTTTGTGTCAGTGTGTATGTATGCTGATGCGGTGCAGCAACCCCGCGAGTTGAGACAAAGACACTGTCGACAGAAACACTCACGTTCACCATCGTTGTTGCCTCCATCCTGGTGTGCACTCGCGAACAGACAGTGCCAGTGTTCTGTGTGTTCCAGCAGCAATTGTCTGTCCATTCACTTGTCCCATCAGCAATGGACACCAACGAAGACGGCCCAGGGCCCGCCATGCCCGAGTTGACGGTCAGCTGGCTGTATGGCCCTGCGTGTGCATGTGCATGTGCACATGTGCGTGTGCGTGAGAATGAAGAACAGTCATGTGCGATAACGTGTATGCATGAGCCGACATGTGAGCAGCTGTCGCTTTGCACGAGCCACAGGTTCACACCAGCGACGTACACTCACCCATCCACACACACGCACACACATGCTCACACACTCACACACATACTCACACACTCACGTACTCACATACTCACACTCACACACACACACACACATACTCACACACATACTCACACACTCACATACTCACACACCTCAGGTCGAGCCCATGAACGCAGCCACCGCCACGATGACAGCTGAAGCGCATACCATGCCCTCCCCCGAAGGCAGCAGCACTCCAACCAGCACCAGCAGCACCAGCAGCAGCGGTATCACCAGCGACGCGGTGGCCTTGCGCCATATCCGCCGCCACGGCAACGCCAACAGCGGCACAGCTCGCCCCACCCGCCGCACCGCCGCCGCTGCCACGACGACCCGCAACGCCGCCCGCAACAGCACCAGCGCAATCACCACATCGCGTGCCACCGCTGTTCTTCGTGCAACCCTGCAGGTGGAGGTGCACCCCCGACGCAGCGTCACGTCCGAAGCGCTCAGGGCCAAACTCGACGGCCTCATACGCCAGGGCGGTCGCGCTGCTGTCCTCACCAGGGGCGACTTCTTCTTGCCTGCTGGCAACGCAGCCGTCGTCACGCCAGGATACATGCACCGCAGCACGCCAAGGCCAACACGCCCGTCGCCGCTTCGCCAGGAGCAGAGCGCCGTTGTCGCTGATCGTGCCGCTGTTCGTGCTGGCGGTGACCGGGACCGTGAGGTTGACGGTGTTGCTCAGCGCATGCAGGGCGTCACCATCACCCGCCAGCAGTGAGACAGACACACGCAGGGGCAGCTGATGCGACGAGATTTTTTTTGGGGGGGGGGGAGGGTTGAAGCAGCGGTGGGCGGGACAGTTGTGTCGACCGGTTGGTTGGTTGTGTTGGTTGGAGTGCCTGTTTGTTGGTGTGGTTGGTTGCTTGGATGTATGTGCCAGTGAGCCATGGAGTGGAAAGGAGGTGCACATGGCTGCCAGCTTAAGTGCGTGCGTCTGTCGACAGCTGTCGTTGGCCATGCACTGGTGCTTGTGCGCACCACGTGCCTTCCGCTCATTGGCTGGGAGTCGTGAGTTGTGTCGAAGGTTGTTGTTGTTGTTGTTGTTGTTGTTGTTGTTGTTGTTGTTGTTGTTGTTGTTGTTGTTGTTGTTGTTGTTGTTGTTGTTGTTGTTGTTGTTGTTGTTGTTGTTGTTGTTGTTGTTGTTGTTGCTACTGCTGCTGGTTCAGCCCCCCTGCCTTGTCTTGTCTTCCATTGGTCGTCTCATATCTATGTGTGTACGTGCATGACTGTGCCTGTGTGTCATGATGCGGTGTGTTCGTTGCTGTGGAAACCTGCTGTGACTACCATCGCTATCATGAACAAGACTGCAACAAGTACACAGTGTGCACAAACGCGAGTGGCACAACGTGAGGTGATGTGTGCATGTGTGTGTGCATGTGTGTAGCTGGTTGGAGGGGGGAGAGTAAAACTGCATGAGCAAAGCGCAAGCTGCTCAACTCACACACACACACACACACACACACACACACACACACACACACACACGACATGCTCACACACACACACACAGACACGCACGCGTGTGTGAGTCACATTTGTTGCACTCACCCCGATGAAACAAAAGACTGCCGAGGTGACTACCAACATCATCCAGTGTGGCTGGTACGCAGCCTTCTCGACTGCAACCATGTCGAAAGCAGTGATGAAGATGGTGATGTTGATGGTGATCCTGCTGACGTTGACTGGCGTGTGGCGAACAGTCACTTCCTGTCAGATCGCACACGCAGACGCGCACAGGCACACAGGGGAAAGCACGCATGTGATCAACCGCAAGACATTCTTCGTGAGCAGAACAACAAGTGAAGTGGAAGGGCATGCGTCCCAAATCACGACACAAAACAGAGGCAGCACAAGAGGACAAGCGATCAACGTTCGCAGCACAGCTCCCAGGAGAGCAGCGTGCATGACACGAGCACAGGAAGAGACAGACGCTCTCTCGACAGCAGAGAGAGAGAAGAACGCATGCACGAACACAAAAGGCTGCAGACGTACATGATTGCCACCAGCATCAGTCGCTTGTCACTCGCGCAGTCTTCGAGGGAGGCACAAGTGTGCAAAGCCGGGTCCCTGTGCACGGTTGAGAGAAATTGATGTGCGGTGGGCTGAGCTATGATGGCGGGTGATAATCCTGACGATGTGGATGGATGATGCCAGCTGCGTGGGACGCTATTTACTCGATGTACCACGAATGCACAAGCACTCGCGCCGCGAACGTGAGCAAAATACACAAACCGGCAGGGAGGTGTGTGTGTACCTAGTTCCAATCGAAATACAGATCGAACCTCGCCGCAAGACAGGCAAGTCCTTCCTGCAAAAGGAGAGGGGCGTAGCTGTCATTATTGATCATCAAATCATCCTGCAGAATAAATATATTCCCCCAAAAAGTTTACAGCGCGTGTGAGCAAGTGAGACCACGAGCATGTGTGTGTCTGTGGTCTGTGTGTGTGTCTGTGTGTGTGTCTGTCTGTGTGTGTGTCTGTCTGTGTGTCTGTCTGTGTGTCTGTCTGTGTGTGTGTGTCTGTGTCTGTGTGTGTCTGTGTGTGTCCATGTGGTAAGATGTATCCACGGTTATGCATGCAAACTGCAACATGTAAACACCAAACAACTACAACAACAGCAACAAGGATGCGGCATGGTCGGGTGTATGCGCACAAGTGCACATATGAGCGCGCACGACAGCAAACCAAAAACAATTTGTGCCACTCACGTCATGCCCTGCTGTCTTGTCTCTGGTCAGCAAATAGACATCATCTCATTCCACAACGAAGCAACGCCTTCCGGAACCATGGACGAAAGCCGTCAGGACCAAGTGCAGCGCACGCACCAGGCCGCGGTCAGTGAGGGATGGCGCAGTGACCTGCAGTGCGAGAGAGAGAGAGAGAGTGTGTGTGTGTGCGTGAGTGTGTGTGTGTGCGTGCGTGTGTGTGTGTGTGTCTGTCTGTGCAAGTGTGTGTGTGTGTGTCTGTCTGTCTGTGCAAGTGTGTGTGCGTGTCTGTGTGTGGTTGCGTTCGTAGGTGCAAGACAAGGCGTGCGCAGCCATGTGCGCAGAGCCCTATCAACCCCAAAGACAAAGACATCACCACAGTCCACATCTCCCAAAACACACACACGCACGCTCACACTCACTCTCACACGAACGCGTTTGTTCATCCCTCTCACCCCCTCAACCTTCACTCCACGCCATGCGTACCTGTGATGTCGAATGTGCAGGACACGCGCGCTGGTGCTGAGGATGGCAGCCACAACCACGATCACGACCACGACCACCTTCGCTTTCGCCGGCGTCTTCGTCGCGCTCTCCGCCGCGTGCTGCATCGCATCCGCGCTCACCGTCGCCGTCATCATCGCCCTCGTGTCATCAATCGCCAACGCAACCCATCCCCCCAGCGCAACCAGAGTACCACCCCGCCGCCACCACTCCGCGACCACACCGACACCCAGCCGCGCCACCACCGCCACCACCACCAGCAGCAGCCTGACAATGGCGTGCACGCTCCACCAACACCACGCCCTTCTCCTCCTCGCTCTCCTCAAGTCAACCGCCCCAACGATGCTCAGCGCACGGCCATCACGACAGCCCCTGTCGCCACACCACCACCACCACCACCACCACCACTAACACGCCTGGTGCCACCTCCCCGCGCTCTGCCTTCGCCCCCTCCATCGCCACACCTGGGCGAGTTCATGATGCCCGAGCCACTCCCCATAGCACGACCACCATCGCCACCAACACCGCCAACACCGCCATCACCAGCGTCCCCGCGGCACTACTTGGGCCAGTTCATGTTTTTCTACGGCGAGCCCCACATCGCCTCCTTCGAGTGACGCCATCCATCCTCAACGCAGCAGCTGCTGCTGCCGTGGCAGTGATGCTCTGTTCTGCTGGTGGTGGCTCTTGTTCTTGCTATGCATGTCGGTACCTGCGACAGTAAAACAAGACACACCACCACGCAACGAGACTGGTACATACACAAGCAGGGTTGAACAGGGTGGGTGACACATGCGCAGATGTGAGACGGGGGGAGTGGCAAGGACACCATGCAAAACAACATGAAGATACATGGAACGACAAGAAAGCAGGGTGCACAACACAACCATACGCACTGCCACCACCAGACACACCACCAATATACCTCGTTGCATGGTCTTGGTCTTGATGGGCCGCCGCTATCTTGATGGGCAGTCGCTGTCTTGATGGGCAGCCGCTCGCACACATGTCAGCGCCGCGCTGTTGGACAACAACAACAGCAACAGACACAAAAACAAGAGCCAGATCACACACACACGCATGCACGCACGCACACACGTGAGCGATAAGTGGCTGGGTGTCTGCTTGCAGGCAAGTGTTTGCTCATTCGCCGTCAAGTCGACAGGGAGCGCGCTCGCAGCAGGAACACAACAACATAAAAGAAAACCAGGACAACCGCAACAGTAACGGCTGATGCCGCGCGTTCAAAAACAGCCTGAAAATGAACGAAATCGGCCATTGAAAAAATTCACCCCCCACTCCCTTCCCCCCTCATGCTCAACCCAATCACCACAATTGTCCACAAACACACAGGCACACAGACACACACACACACAGACACACAGACACACACACACACACGAGACCCACACACCAGCATGGAGATCCCCGGCATCATCCACATGGCGTTCTGCCCGTCCTTGCAGCCGCTGCCGGAGCACGAGAGGTACAGCAGCAACATCATCGCCCGCCATTTCATCAACTTGTGGCTGCTGTACATCGACCAGCACCGTCGCTGGGGTCACTTCGACGCGCTGCTCCAGACACACTTCCGTCCCTGGTTCGAGCAGCACGCACGCGGCCTGGCCACGTTCAAGTCCATCACAGAGCGCATAGCCAGGGAGCTGCACAGCTGCACCTTCAACGCCGACCAGTACATGGCCCTCGCCTTGTGGGCCAGCAGGCACGCCCACAGCACCGCGCCAACCCAAGCCCAGCTCCGCGCTGTCCACGACAGCTACTTCGTCCAAGGCGGCGTCTGGATCAACGACACCACGGCGAGCATTCTGGCCAGCATGGACGTGTTCACGGTCTCCCCCGAGCACACGGCCGTGCTGCTGCTGTACCACTGCCGCGATCCGCGCGTGTACGTCGAGATGGTCGGGACGCAGGGCACGCTCAACCAAGGGCTGCGCGACCAGACCGCGGCCTTCATCTCCATCCTCAAGAACATCCAAGATGCGCAGCAGGCCACCCTGGACGTGATGAGCGGTCGCCAGTCGCGGTACACGTTGACCCCCGCCGTCACACCGCTGCCACCACCGCAGGACAGCAGCACCGCAGCCGTCAACACCGACGATATGGACGAGTTCCAGTGGCGGGAGCTGTACATGTGATCGGGTGGACTGGAAGGATGATGCAGACAAGGTGGAGGGAGGGGAAGGAACCGGGTGATGATGGCGGTGGTGCATGCTGATGCTGTGTGGTATGTGTGTGTGTGTGGTGGGTATTTGTATGCACATGTGTGCGGGTGGAAGAGGGAGCACTGGGTACCGCATCACTGCTGGTTAGGGTGGTGGTGATGGTTGGTTGGTTGGTTGGCTGCCCGTGTTTGGACACGTTTCTGCGCGCACATGGTGTTGTTGCTGCTTGCCGCTTGCCATTGTGCGTGCTGGTTGCTGCGTTGGTGGTGGGCTCGGTTCAGTTGCTTCTGGTGCGTGCACGTCAGTCTGGATTCACAGTACACAGAGAAAAAGACAAGCAAAGCAAAGTTGACATCGGTGTGTGTATGTGTGATTGGTGAGAAGGGATGGACAGCAGATGCACAGCAGAACAGATGGA
>NW_004754899.1:631584-642733 GCF_000188695.1 Salpingoeca rosetta | reverse complement strand
ACATACACACTTGTGGCACGCAAACAAACAAACACAAACACGCACGCATACATACATGTGAGCATGACGGTGCCTGAAGGACACACAAACACGAATGAGAGGTGACGGCAAGCCAACCCAGCCATTCCACTCAACACAATCAATCACACTACTGCCACGCATGCTCACCTCTCGCTGTGTCACCCGTGTGCCTCCATCGTGCTTGAGTAGCAGCAGTATGATGGCCACGACTTCCGCCACCATCGCAACCGCCGCCGCCATCGTCACAGGCACCACCCGCGGACCCGTCCGTCCTTCGCCTCCATGCACCCGGTCATGGCCCAGGCCTTGAGCGGCATGCGCGAGATGTGGTCGCCATGGCACCAGCACCAGCAGGAGGAGGACACGCGCGGTCACAATGACGACACGGCGCTGCTGCTGTTGGAGGACGTGGTGCCAGGACTCATGCAGCCAGCCACGGAACATCCCTTGGACATGATGACGATGATGATGACAACGCAACACCAGCAGCAGCCGTATGTAGAGGCAGTGCACGGCCCGTGGTGCACAGACAGCGTTGATGGTGGATACGAGGCCGATGAGGAAGACGAAGACGTCAGCGACGACAGCGATGATGATGAAGAGGAGGAGGAGCAGCAGCAGCAGCAGGGGACGAAAGAGCAGGAGTGAAGGGATGCGGAGGGGCAGAAGTGCTGGGATCATGGCTGCCATTCCCTGCCTATTGCCTGTTGCCTGCTGGCAGTGGCGTTTGTGTTGTCCCTCCAAATGGGTTCATTTGCGTGCGCGTGGTTGCTGTTGTGGTTGTTGCCTCTGATGAGGTGTGGTTGTGGCTACAAGCGCACCTTGCACCAATGTTAGTGCTGGTTGATAGGTTGATGGGCTGATGGGTTGATGGTTGTGTTCCTCTGTCCACGCTGCTTCGGCTGGTCTGTGGCGCCGTGCATGTGGTATTAGGTGATTGTTCACAGCAGAGTTTTCGTCGCTTTGCTGCTTCTTTCGTCGCTTTGCTGCTTTTGCTGCTTCCGTTGGTGTACATCGTGGTGGCGTGTGCTGGTGGCTAGTGGAACCGTTGGCTTGGGCGTGGTGCTGCCGTCTTCTGCAACTGCTGTGTGCCTGTGAATAATACAAACATGCCAACAACAGGGCCCGTGAGTGGTCATAGAACATGAGCATTCGGAGGGACAGGTGTTGAGATTGGGTACAAGCACGCACCAAAAATTTCTCGCACACAAAACACACTGGGCAAACACACACACGCACACAAGGAAACGACACACACACAAAAGGAACGACACACATGCACACACACAAAAGGAACGACACACATGCACACACGTATGCACGCACGTACACACACGCACACATGCACACATGCACACACCTACCTGCTGCATTGTCGCGATCTTCGGGTGCAACTCCCACAAATCCTACCAGACACTTGGTCCACAGACCCCACGTGCACACACACACACGCACACGTGCACACACGTGCACACGTGGCACAGATCATCACCGCTGTCGCTACTGTAACGCCCTGCGCGTCAGCCGCCACACATGGACGCCAGCACCACCACATGCCGCGTCTGTGGTCCAGCCATTCGCGCCCCTACGCCATGGTAGTGGTCATTGTGGCCATCGTGGTGGTGGACACGGTGGTGGCCGTCGTCGTCACATGATCAACGTCGTCTCTGCGATGAAGAGGAGGGAAGGGGTGGCTGCAAGCACTGAGGGTACTGACTGGCCACCAAGAAAGCGGCACCGGGAAATAAGACACGGCATCCCCAAACAGAAAACGTGCCCGTTTTGAGTGACACATTCAAACCTCGCGGCAAAACTGCAACCACAAAGTGAACGACACCAGGTAGTGAGTGAGTGAGTGAGTGTTGTGTGTGTGTGTGTGTGTGTGTGTGTGTGTGTGTGTGTGTGTGTGTGTGTGTGTGTGTGTGTGTGTGTGTGTGTGTGTGTGTGTGTGTGTGCGGACGTGGAGATGGGACAGTGGGTTGTCTGAGCAGGCTGAGAGGTGTATGTAATACAGCAATACTCACCACACCCACTAACACACGCACACACAACACATTCAATCACTGACTTGGCAGCAGCGCCAACAGCGGCAACGACAACACCAGCGTCACGTTTGCAGCAGCAGCCGAGGTATGCCATGAGTTTCAGTAGGCGGCCCGTCGCACCATCAAGCCGTGGCTGTCGTCACAGCGCGCCGTCCCTTGGGCTGCATGGCAGTGCATCGCAAAGTGAGCAAGCAGCAGAGCGGGAGAGAATGAGATGAGGGTTAATTGCCGCAGCAGCATTGTCGCTGCTGATGGTGGTGTTGGCATTGCTGCTGCCGTCACAGGCTGCACAGTCTCTCTTTGAGTGCAGTCATTTCGCTGTAGCACCTCCATAACACTCACAAGGACACTTGTGCGGCCTCCAGTGCATATACCCTTTGTCAACTCAACCACCCCTCCCCTCACACACACACACACGCTCACACACACACACACACACACACACACACACACACTCACTCACTCACTCACTCACTCACTCACTCACTCACACACACACACTCTCACTCACTCACTCACTCACTCACTCACTCACTCACTCACTCACTCACACACACCGCACTGCCAATGCCAGTTAAACGTCCCCGCCTCATCTTTCTCCGCTTGCATGAGCCAATGGCAACGGGGGACCCGGCGCTGGGCCACACACCTCATGTTTGATGGTGGTTTGTTTCGATCCGTCGCGCGCACCTCCGATGGCTGGTGGTCAGCTCGCCGACACTCCATCCCACACACCTGCGCCCGTCGAGTTGAGAGTTGAGAGTTCAGAGAATGCTGTCCGTGAGAGGTGTGCATGCGTTGGCTGTCGGTGTGGACCAGGGCATGTGTTGGAGACGTGAAGTATAACGGTGTGGTGGGATACATGGAGGAAAAGGGAGAACAAGAACAAGCACGGGGTTGTGTGTCTTTGTCCACATGACAACAACAACCACACACGCACACACACACACACACACGCACACACACGCACACAGCGAATAAATGCGCACACAAGTGGAGCAAGGAAGAACCCCTCTTGCCTGCATGCACGCACGCACGCACTCAACCCAGCCAAGCATCCAAACAGGGCGGCACAAGAACGCACGTGGAGGAAAAAAAAAAAGGGAGGGTGAGTCTGTACTTCTTGCCTGCAAGCAAGCACACCCGAGGCAACTCCTCACAAGCAACTCACTTCTTATGTTCATGTGACGAGACAGCTGTATCGCATGAAGTCTTGAAGTCGCATCACCCGCCAAGGGTTTACTTGTGTCTTGCTGCGTGGTGGTGGTGTGTTGTTGTGATCCTGCCCGCATATGTGCATTGTGATGGCACGCACGCACTTTCTTCCGTTGTGCCGAGTGTTTGAGAGTGAGAGGCCAAAAAAACGCAAACAGCACACTTGGAGCAGTGTGCGTGCACAAGCAGAGAAGAAGCAGCAAAAAAAAACAAAAAAAAAAGAATAGAACAGTGACTCAGCCGGGATTTGAACCCGGGCCTCCCGCGCACTGAAGCGCTCTTGGTTAAGCGCTTGGGAGAAATTGGCAGGCGGAAATTGTACCCCTCAACTACTGAGTCGCGCTCTTGTTGTAAGTTCGGTGGAAAATCTGCATATCAAAAATTGTTCACTCTCTCGCAAGCCAAGTTGGAGGAAGGAAAACATCAAGCCAAGCAACAGCAAAACGCACACAAGAAAACAAGCAGCAGAGCCGCTTCTTCCCTTCTTCCCTTCCTCCCTTGCGTCCCAGCAGCAGTCTCACCAACACACAACACACAAGAACACAGAGACATCCACTGTCCGCAACGTCTGCAAACGTCTCTCTGCAACAGCCAAGAAGTCCTAAACAGCAGAGCAGAGCCGAGGAAGAGGGAACCCAGGAACCCGTCCCTCTCCTGCCTCTTCTGCCTCTCCTGCTTTTTTCTTCTAAAGTCAACAAGCAGAAGCACTGCTAGCACTGCAGCCAACAGACTAACAGACTAACAGAAGAGCTGACAGGCCAACCCACCCAACAGCCACAGCCCAAACACCCACTCTCACTCACTCGCCTCTTCCTCTGCGGTGTGCGTGAAGGAGACGAAGGGCTGTCTACATGGACGCAACGAGCACCTGTGCGTGCACTGCGCACACAGGACGGCGTCGTCACCAACAACGCGCCAATGATTATGAGCTTGTGCATGTGCGTCTGAAGCAGCATGCTGCCCAGCGAACACTGTCGTCGCAGTGGTACTTGCAGTACTTGCCGCCCGCACTCTCTTCTGCTTACCGCCGACCTCACAGCACGCAGCGCACACGTGCATTTCCTGGGAAGCTGGTTACGCTGCTGGTGATGGTGGTGATGGTGATGGCCGCACTTGGTGCGTCCTCCTGCACAGCTTTCGTTGCGCACAGCACGCCAACAACACCACCAACAACGATACACACAACACAGGCGCTGCCCGCGCAAGGCTCGCAGGTGCGAGGAAGTGTCTGTGTGTGTTGTGTTGGGTGACGGTGCGTTTTGGCGTGCGTGTTGTGTGTGTGTGTGTGTGTGTGTGTCGAATGCTTCCCACATTCACCTCATATCTCACGTTCCCATCTTCATGCGTGCACGCACACATATTAAAACACACGCACACGCACAAACACAAAACACATACATGCAGGCTGATGCATCGCTGTCGCTGTGCAGTGAGGTTGATGCGACGCTCGTGCATCTCACCACCACATTGGAGACCTTTGGCGTTCCGTTTACTTGGCCAAGCAACCATGACGTGCGGCACCCACACACCAGGAGCAAGGCGCACACCAATTTCGCATCAGGCGCACCAGGCACTGGGGAGGCGACACGCGCTCGTGCGCATGTGGTGCCGGTTGACCTGTCGTCGATTCAGCGCATGATGAAGGCGTTTGGGTGCTGCAACACTGGGACACGGCATGGCTCACGACGGCCATCAGCTCATGGCGTGAGCGATGTGCAGGAGGCGCAGCAACGCGACGTGCCGCACGTGCAACCCGATGCGCCACGCGGGTCTGGGAACGGCCGCTTCTTGCCTGCTAAACCACTGCAGCACCAGCGTGTGCGGCGCGCTGACCCTGGGGTGCAGCCTGGACGGTGCACACTGGCGAGTGTGATTGAGGGGACGTGCCCTGGCCCCATTGGCAACGTGAGCTTGGTCGTCACAGTAGACGATGCTGCTGTGTTGCAGTCTGTCACAAACGCCAGCGTTGACTTCTTGCACCAAGTTGCAGCCCGTACGCTCACATTGAACGTGCAGGGAAGGGATCTGACTGAGGAACCACTTATGTGGCTTTTATCCGTTGCTCGGTGGCCTTTGTGTCACCGATTGGTTATTACCGGACTTCATGCGAATGCACTTCATCTGAGTTTGCTGAACAACTTCCCGTCTGTTGTTCAGTTTGTGGTGCGTGACAGTGAACGGTTGCGGGCCGTCAATACGCAGGGCCTTCGTCCTGTTTCGCTGCTGAGCAAGCTACAGTTCTCAAACACTTCCCTGAGTGGGTTTAATGATGACGCATTCAAGGGCATGGCTTCTCTGCGAAACTTGTACCTAGCAGGGAACTTAATCGACCGCCTCCCAGCCACTCTGTTCGATCCCCTTACAGCTCTCACTGGTTTGCATCTCGACCGGAATATCATTTCGAGACTCGATGCAAGAGCTTTCGTACGCACAACCGCACTTGAATTTCTGACACTGTCGGAAAACGACTTTCACGTGCTCCCGCCAGGCCTTTTTCACCCCCTCACCAGGCTGCGTGAACTACGGCTTCATCACAACCCTGTCCAGCACTTGGCCACTGATGATTTTGATGGCCTGGTGTCTGTAACCACGTTGGATCTCAGCACCATGCTGCTGTCCAGCTTGCCAGTGAGTGTGTTTGGCAATTGCACGCGCCTGATGCGGTTGCAGCTCAACAACAACTTTCTCACACAGCTCGCTGACACGAGTCTTTCTGGCCTCTCACGGCTAACACGTCTGGACTTGAGCGGAAACCGCCTTCCTTCCATCCCAGCGGACGTTTTTCATGAGCTTACCGCGGTCGAAACGCTTGACATGTCGAGGAATCAGCTGCAGACTCTCCCCTCTGGGATCGTTGACAAGTGTATCAAACTGAGCGTGGTTAAATTCACTTCCAATCTCCTGTCTCGTCTGCCGCGCCTCTTGTTCCATCGCACTCGCGTGCTAACTGAGGTCTTTCTCGAACACAACAGATTGACAACACTGGACGGGCAATTGGATGGACTCTCCCTGCTCAAACGTGTTGCCTTGGACAACAACCTTCTCACTGTGTTTGACATCACGGTGCCGTTCCCAGTGTTGAAGGTTTTGACGCTCAGTCAAAACCCGATGGAAAAGCTTCCTAACTTGACACAACTTCCAATGCTCACGCAGTTGCGGCTTCAGAACCACCGCATCCGCCAAGTCGATCTGACACCGGTCTTTGGGTTGCCTCCCCTCCAGGTGCTCGAACTTGATGCCGCGCCCGAAACCAATTCAAGGGTGTTTATCGACCCCACTGCCTTTAGTACGGATCATCTTGATCATTTGGCAGAACTTCACCTTCACACGCTGAGCCTCATCAATGTCAATGTGCTCGCAACGTTCACGTTTCTCAGCCTGGTGCCAGCTCTGAATTTGCGGGTGCTACATGCTGGCTGGGTCGGCGCAACACAGACACGACTGCCCATGAATGTAATTTGCAAAGTCCTTGCAGATGAGGTACACGAGCTGGCTCTTATGAACACCGACTACACACGAATTGAGCTGTGCCCGAGCAAGACCTTCAGATCCGTGCTGCTCCAAGACAACAAACAACTTGAGTCCATCATCATCCACAACTCTTTGGTCCAGCTGAATGTGTCAGGCTGCACTAGTCTACCAGCTATCGATGTGCCGAGTGTGGACGTGCTAGACATCAGCAGCACGCGTATTCAACCCAGCCCTGCCCTTTGCACGCGGTGGGGTCGTCGTATACTTTTCGCGCGGAACCTCGAGGCAGAACATTTTCGCTCTCTCCGTGCGGCTGTGTCCCTCGGGTTCTGTCTGCAGCAGGTGGACGTTCTCGACCTGTCCGGCAATGACTGGATCCACGAACCAAATAAGATTAACGAGGTCGCTGGTGCTGCCGTGGCCTTGTCACCAGTTGACTTCGCTGGAGGAGTGTCGTCGAGAGAGAATCCGCCCGTGCTGCAGCTCAAAGACACGCCAGTGGAGTGCACACTGGAGTTGTCGAATGAGGAATTGATGCAAGACAATGATGGCGTGCTTTCGAACGAGATAACCTACGCTCTCCGCTGCGGTTGCGCTCAGGGCCACCGCCGTGGGGCCAGCGGCCGATGTGAGCGCATTGACGTGCCCGTTGTCGCCATCGCTGCCGGTTCCGTGATTGGCGGGCTGTTCATCCTCGTCCCTGTCGTGGCGTGGCTCTACCGCCGATATGCGCGGTCGCACAAGAGCGACAAGCTGCACATGAGACTGCTCTCTGAGCGGGACGAGGAGGTGATGGCGCTGAAGAAGGCGTGGGAGATTGAGTATGAGGAGCTGAGGCTGATCAAGCGTGTAGCAGCGGGTGCATTTGGAATTGTGTTCAAAGCAAAGTGGGACACGCTGATGGTGGCAGTGAAAGTTCTGCAGCATGCGCTCATGGCCGTCGACGAGAGCACGGTGTTGGAGTTTGAGAAGGAGGTGGAGTTCTTGAGGAAAGCGCGCCACCCTAACGTGGTGCGGTTCTTCGGGGCGGGCACAGACCCCAACGGCAGCCCGTTCCTGGTGCTGGAATTTGTGGCCATGGGATCACTCAAGGACTTGTTGGAAAAGAACCTGCAAGCAGTGCTTGACGAGGCACAAGCCGCGATGGGCGGAATGGAAGACGACGACGAAGATGATGCCGAAGATGTGGCGGTCGTGACAGCGGATGTCGGCGACGAGCTCACCTTGGTGAGCACGCCCACGGTGCGCCCACGGAACAGCGTAGTTCTGGACGAGGTGATGACAGTATGGGACCTGAAACTGCAGCTGTTGCGCGATGTCGCCAGTGGCATGTCCTTCATTCACAGTCTGGACCAAATCCATCGGTCGGTTCCTGGATACCATTTGGTTTCGCGTGTCGTGTGCTCGCGTGCTTGTGTGTTTGTGTGTGTGTGTGTGTGTGTGTGTGTGTGTGTGTGTGTGTGTGTGTGTGTGTGTGTGTGTGTGTGTGTGTGTGTGTGTGTGTGTGTGTGTGTGTGTGCGCCTATCGAAGCAAGCAAGCACATGCACACGCACGTGAAATGCGTTTTGCTTCGTTCCCCACACCCCATCACTGCAGCATCTTGCCACTCATCCCCCTCACTCGTCCTCTTCTCTATTGTTTCGAACAGACGGCCAGCCGCTTGCTGTTGCCGAGTGGTACAAACAACTGGCGTACACGTGCATGGCAGACAACCCAGCCCACCGTCCAAGCTTTGAAGAGCTCAAAAACAAGCGCCTGGCCGAACAGCAGGTCGTGTGATGGAGTGCTGCCATCGTTGGTTGCTGCTGTTGATGCCCATGTGTGATGGCAATTGCTTTTTTGAATGAGTGAGGGGCTGGGCCACTCGTTGAAGGTGCTGTTAGCCCCACACCACTGCGTTGTTGTTGTTGTTGTTGTTGTTGTTGTTGTTGTTGTTGTTGTTGTTGTTGTTGTTGTTGTTGTTGTTGTTGTTGTTGTTGTTGTTGTTGTTGTTGTTGTTGTTGTTGTTGTTGTTGTTGTTGTTGTTGTTGTTGTTGCGTTGCCCAAGTTCAAAGGGTTTGTTCGATGGGGCAAGTGGGACCGTTCATTTTTTTTTTTTTGTTGTGGCACCATCTTGTGTTTCAGTTTACCTCTCTGTGAGCTTGAATTGCAGTTCTTCAGTTCGTTCCACGGCCGTCACGTGTTGTTACTTGCTGTGGACGTGCGTTCTTCTGTGATTGACTGTTGTGTTGAACACGAAACGAATAAACTGCTGCGAGCATGAGACAAAGTGATCGTGGGATCATGACGTGGCCTGTCAGCTCCGTTCTTCTGTTGGCTGCAGTGCTAGCAGTGCTTCTGCTTGTTGAGTTTAGAAGAAAGCAGGAGAAGCAGAAGAGGCAGGAGAGGGACGGGTTCCTGGATTCCCTCTTCCTCGGCTCTGCTCTGCTGTTTAGGACTTCTTGGCTGTTGCAGAGAGACGTTTGCAGACGTTGCGGACAGTGGATGTCTCTGTGTTCTTGTGTGTTGTGTGTTGGTGAGACTGCTGCTGGGACGTAAGGGAGGAAGGGAAGAAGGGAAGAAGCGGCTCTGCTGCTTGTTTTCTTGTGTGCGTTTTGCTGTTGCTTGGCTTGATGTTTTCCTTCCTCCAACTTGGCTTGCGAGAGAGTGAACAATTTTTGATATGCAGATTTTCCACCGAACTTACAACAAGAGCGCGACTCAGTAGTTGAGGGGTACAATTTCCGCCTGCCAATTTCTCCCAAGCGCTTAACCAAGAGCGCTTCAGTGCGCGGGAGGCCCGGGTTCAAATCCCGGCTGAGTCACTGTTCTATTCTTTTTTTTTTGTTTTTTTTTGCTGCTTCTCTTCTTCTCTGCTTGTGCACGCACACTGCTCCAAGTGTGCTGTTTGCGTTTTTTTGGCCTCTCACTCTCAAACACTCGGCACAACGGAAGAAAGTGTGTGCGTGCCATCACAGTGCACATACGCGGGCAGGATCACCACAACACACCACCACCACGCAGCAAGACACAAGTAAACCCTTGGCGGGTGATGCGACTTCAAGACTTCATGCGATACAGCTGTCTCGTCACATAAACATAAGAAGTGAGTTGCTTGTGAGGAGTTGCCTCGGGTGTGCTTGCTTGCAGGCAAGAGGTACAGACTCACCCTCCCTTTTTTTTTTCCTCCACGTGCGTTCTTGTGCCGCCCTGTTTGGATGCTTGACTGGGTTGAGTGCGTGCGTGCGTGCATGCAGGCAAGAGGGGTTCTTCCTTGCTCCACTTGTGTGCGCATTTATTCGCTGTGTGTGTGTGTGTGTGTGTGTGTGTGTGTGTGTGTGTGTGTGTGTGTGTGTGCGTGTGTGTGTGTGTGTGTGTGTGTGTGTGTGTGTGTGTGTGTGTGTGTGTGGTTGTTGTTGTCATGTGGACAAAGACACACAACCCCATGCTTGTTCTTGCTCCCCCTTTTCCTCCATGTATCTCACCACACCGTTATACTTCACGTCTCCAACACATGCCCTGGTCCACACCGACAGCCAACGCATGCACACCTCTCACGGACAGCATTCTCTGAACTCTCAACTCTCAACTCGACGGGCGCAGGCGTCGGCGAGCTGACCACCAGCCATCGGAGGTGCGCGCGACGGATCGAAACAAACCACCATCAAACATGAGGTGTGTGGCCCAGCGCCGGGTCCCCCGTTGCCATTGGCTCATGCAAGCGGAGAAAGATGAGGCGGGGGCGTTTAACTGGCATTGGCAGTGCGGTGTGTGTGTGTGTGTGTGTGAGAGAGAGAGAGAGAGTGTGTGTGTGTGAGTGAGTGAGTGAGTGAGTGAGTGAGTGAGTGAGTGAGTGAGTGAGTGAGTGAGTGTGTGTGTGTGTGTGTGTGAGTGAGTGAGTGTGTGTGTGTGTGTGTGTGAGGGGAGGGGTGGTTGAGTTGACAAAGGGTATATGCACTGGAGGCCGCACAAGTGTCCTTGTGAGTGTTATGGAGGTGCTACAGCGAAATGACTGCACTCAAAGAGAGACTGTGCAGCGTGTGACGGCAGCAGCAATGCCAACACCACCATCAGCAGCGACGATGCTACTGCGGCAATTAACCCTCATCTCATTCTCTCCCGCTCTGCTGCTTGCTCACTTTGCGATGCACTGCCATGCAGCCCAAGGGACGGCGTGCTGTGACGACAGCCACGGCTTGATGGTGCGACGGCCCGCCCACTGAAACTCATGGCATACCTCGCCTGCTGCTGCAAACGTGACGCTGGTGTTGTCGTTGCCGCTGTTGGCGCTGCTGCCAAGTCAGTGATTGAATGTGTTGTGTGTGCGTGTGTTAGTGGGTGTTAGAGTGTGTGTTGCTGTATTACATGCACCTCTCAGCCTGCTCAGACAACCCACTGTCCCATCTCCACGTCCACA
>NW_004754899.1:619965-622095 GCF_000188695.1 Salpingoeca rosetta | reverse complement strand
AGCACAGATGACAAAAGCGAGGCACTGCTGCTGCTGCTGCTGCGGCTGTCGTTGCTGCTGTCACACCCGCAGACTACGAACTGCACCACAGAGGTACACAACCAACCCCGTCTGAATGCATTTGTGCGCGTCATGCCGCTGTCGTTGCTTGTGAGGCTTTAGCCAAACTCACCAGCCATCATGCGGTTTTGTGCTTGTGATCCTCCATTGTTGTGCGCGCGTGTGTGCACGTGTGCACGTATCGTCGTGACGGGTCCACCATGCGCAAGTGCTCACTTGCAGCGCTCCTACTCTCGCTCAATGTTCACTGTTGCACCCTCACCGTTCTCTTCTCTCATGTCATCTTCTCTCGTCTTACAACTCGTCGCCCTTTAAACACCCGACACGGGATACGTTCCCACATCCTACCACTCTCGCTGCTGCCACAAGCATGCCGTCGCTTGCTGCAGCTGTCGCTGCTGTCGCTGCTGTGATGCACAACCTGCCCGACCTCTGAGGAGCCATGAGCGCAGAATGCTCATCGTTACTTGGCATGGCCTCCCGCACAGCTGCCTGCTCACCAGTGCAGACACTGGTGACCCCCGAACGGCGAGCATGAAGGAGGGCAAGCGAGGGAGGAGCAACAGGGTGGCGAAAGAGGGTGGTGAGGGAGACGCTTCGAGGACACAACCAACAGCAGCAGCTGGCAGGGCGTGCGTGGATGAACACACGTTGGTTTGAAGGCTCACCGGGTCAGGGTCATGTGTCAGCAGCAACTGCTGTCCTCTCCTCTCCAGGTATCTGTCTTGTGTGTGTGTGCTGTGTGTGTGTGTGTGTGTGTGTGTGTGTGTGTGTGTGTGTGTGTGTGTGTGTGTGTGTGTGTGATCCTTTCATTTGCATGCGGTGCCACGTCCACTCCACCGACCTTGCTCTCTTGCTGTTCTCATGTTTTGTTGGAGGTGCACAACACTCTCGTCACAACCACTCACGTTGTCGTTCTTGCGCACTGCTTCTTGCAAGGCCATTGTTGCCTTTGTCCTTGCACCAGCTCTGCGACGAGGAGGAAGCACGCGTGCTTGTGCCTTGTGGAGCCCTGTTGCCCCAAGCAAGCAGAAAAACACGCATGCAAACTGCAAACTGCGCAACTGCTGTCGCATTTTGAACACCGACAGCATAATTTATACCCAAGGTGCAGCCTGGGAAATGCACTTTTCACATGCAAGCACACGCACGCACACACGCATGCATGCACGCTCGCACACACGCACGCACACACACACACACACACACACACACACACACACATACACACACACACACACACACACATGTCCAGGTGGTCAGTTGGTTCACATTGTGCACCACTTGACCATACGTCTTTGAAGGCGGTGGTGTGGTCCCTCCCGTCCCTGTTAACGCCACTCACGCACAGCTCCTCACGCGTGCACGGAGCATCCGCCACGTTACCTCATCCACGTGCGTATGTTGCGTATGTTGCGTATGTGCTAGTGCGTGTGTGAAGGGGCACAAGCATGCGCTCATTCCCTTCCTCTGCCACGTCGTTCGTCTCACGTGACGATTTTGGACGTTGCGATTGTTGTTGTGGTTGCTGTTCGTTGTTGTTTCTGTTGTTCTTGTGCTCATTCAGGTACCGCCACGATTGCAGTCATCCACACCGGTTTGGTGACAACGCCACGTGGATGAAGGACGCCTGAGGCTGGCACGCATGTGCGCTGTGCTGCCCAAACATCACGTGACACCCCGAGCACCAGCACCAGTAACAGCAACAACGGTAACAGCAACAACAGTAGCCGCACAGCAGAAGCCATGATGCTGTGGTCACGTGGCGTGCGTTCATGACGTGATGAGATGGAGGCTCCCGTTTGGATGACCACGGCAATGGGCGATGCGAAGATGCGTGATGACAGCAGACTGGACAACGGAGTGGGAAGAGCAACAGCCGTCAGCTTGCAATGGTGGTGCAGGTGATGTCCGACGCGTCACCATTACCCACCGCCAACGATGTAATGATACGCGTGGCAAGAACAGCGTAGCGGTGCACGTTGGTCCATTTCTTTCGTCGTCTTTGGCACCTTGACCACCACTGCCACCACACCACACCTAGCGCTCGCCAACATCGTTCTCCTTTGC
>NW_004754899.1:615875-619317 GCF_000188695.1 Salpingoeca rosetta | reverse complement strand
ACATGAGTCAGACAACAAGTTAGTCAACCCTCTCATGTCATGGTCAATCAACAGATCACTAGATCAAGAGAGTAAACATTCCCTTTTGATCTCATAGTGTCGAAGATGTTCACCCACGCGAGTGGGCAGTCGTGGCATCGTCAAGCTCAAGCATAAATGCATGGGTATGATAAATGCCACACACCAGCCCAGCAGCTCATCGAGTGCAGGCGACGCAGTGTTCTTGATCTCCTCTCTGTGTGCTGACGTGTGTGTGTGAGCTCGTGTGTCTGAGTGCGTGTGTGTGTGTGTGTGCTTGCTCTCGCTCGCTTGCCTTCCTCCCTGTGTGAGGTTTCGTGCCCTCGAATGCTGTGCATCTGCTGTCCATCCCTTCTCTCCAACACACATACACACACCGATGTCAACTTTGCTTTGCTTGTCTTTTTCTCTGTGTACTGTGAATCCAGACTGACGTGCACGCACCAGAAGCAACTGAACCGAGCCCACCACCAACGCAGCAACCAGCACGCACAATGGCAAGCGGCAAGCAGCAACAACACCATGTGCGCGCAGAAACGTGTCCAAACACGGGCAGCCAACCAACCAACCAACCATCACCACCACCCTAACCAGCAGTGATGCGGTACCCAGTGCTCCCTCTTCCACCCGCACACATGTGCATACAAATACCCACCACACACACACACATCCCACACACACACACACACACACACCCACACACACACACACACAGCATCAGCATGCACCACCGCCATCATCACCCGGTTCCTTCCCCTCCCTCCACCTTGTCTGCATCATCCTTCCAGTCGACCCGATCACATGTACAGCTCCCGCCACTGGAACTCGTCCATATCGTTGGTGTTGACGGCTGCGGTGCTGCTGTCCTGCGGTGGTGGCAGCGGTGTGACGGCGGGGGTCAACGTGTACCGCGACCGGTGACCGCTCATCACGTCCAGGGTGGCCTGCTGCGCATCTTGGATGTTCTTGAGGATGGAGATGAAGGCTGCGGTCTGGTCGCGCAGCCCTTGGTTGAGCGTGCCCTGCGTCCCGACCATCTCGACGTACACGCGCGGATCGCGGCAGTGATACAGCAGCAGCACGGCCCTGTGCTCGGGGGAGACCGTGAACACGTCCATGCTGGCCAGAATGCTCGCCGTGGTGTCGTTGATCCAGACGCCGCCTTGGACGAAGTAGCTGTCGTGGACAGCGCGGAGCTGGGCTTGGGTTGGCGCGGTGCTGTGGGCGTGCCTGCTGGCCCACAAGGCGAGGGCCATGTACTGGTCGGCGTTGAAGCTGCAGCTGTGCAGCTCCCTGGCGATGCGCTCTGTGATGGACTTGAACGAGGCCAGGCCGCGTGCGTGCTGCTCGAACCAGGGACGGAAGTGTGTCTGGAGCAGCGCGTCAAAGTGACGCCAGCGACGGTGCTGGTCGATGTACAGCAGCCACACGTTGATGAAGTGGCGGGCGATGATGTTGCTGCTGGACCTCTCGTGCTCCGGCAGCGGCTGCAAGGACGGGCAGAACGCCATGTGGATGATGCCGGGGATCTCCATGCTGGTGTGTGTGTCTCGTGTGTGTGTGTGTGTGTCTGTGTGTGTGTCTGTGTGTCTGTGTGTGTGTGTGTGTGTGTGTGTGTGTGTGTGTGTGTGTGTGTGTGTGTGTGTGTGTGTGTGTGTGTGTGTGTGTGTGTGTGTGTGTGTGTTTTGTGGACAATTGTGGTGGTTGTTGAGCATGAGGGGGGGAAGGGAGTGGGGGGTGAATTTTTTCAATGGCCGGTTTCGTTCATTTTCAGGCTGCTTTTGAACGCGCGGCATCGGCCGTTACTGTTGCGGTTGTCCTGGTTTTCTTTTATGTTGTTGTGTTCCTGCTGCGAGCGCGCTCCCTGTCGACTTGACGGTGGATGAGCAAACACTTGCCTGCAAGCAGACACCCAGCCACTTAACACTCACGTACGTGCGTGCATGCATGTGTGTGACCTGGCTCTTGTTTTTGTGACTGTTGCTGTTGTTGTCCAACAGCGCGGCGCTGACATGTGCGAGCGGCTGCCCATCAAGACAGCGACTGCCCATCAAGATAGCGGCGGCCCATCAAGACCAAGACCATGCAACGAGGTATATTGGTGGTGTGTCTGGTCGTGGCAGTGCGTATGGTTGTGTTGTGCACCCTGCTTTCTTGTCGTTCCATGTATCTTCATGTTGTTTTGCATGGTGTCCTTGCCACTCCCCCCGTCTCACATCTGCGCATGTGTCACCCACCCTGTTCAACCCTGCTTGTGTATGTACCAGTCTCGTTGCGTGGTGGTGTGTCTTGTTTTACTGTCGCAGGTACCGACATGCATAGCAAGAACAAGAGCCACCACCAGCAGAACAGAGCATCACTGCCACGGCAGCAGCAGCTGCTGCGTTGAGGATGGATGGCGTCACTCGAAGGAGGCGATGTGGGGCTCGCCGTAGAAAAACATGAACTGGCCCAAGTAGTGCCGCGGGGACGCTGGTGATGGCGGTGTTGGCGGTGTTGGTGGCGATGGTGGTCGTGCTATGGGGAGTGGCTCGGGCATCATGAACTCGCCCAGGTGTGGCGATGGAGGGGGCGAAGGCAGAGCGCGGGGAGGTGGCACCAGGCGTGTTAGTGGTGTTGGTGGTCGTGGTGGTGGTGTGGCGACAGGGGCTGTCGTGATGGCCCGTGCGCTGAGCATCGTTGGGGCGGTTGACTTGAGGAGAGCGAGGAGGAGAAGGGCGTGGTGTTGGTGGAGCGTGCACGCCATCGTCAGGCTGCTGGTGGTGGTGGTGGTGGTGGCGCGGCTGGGTGCCGGTGTGGTCGCGGAGTGGTGGCGGCGGGGTGGTGCTCTGGTTGCGCTGGGGGGATGGGTTGCGTTGGCGATTGATGACACGGGGGCGATGATGACGGCGACGGTGAGCGCGGATGCGATGCAGCACGCGGCGGAGAGCGCGACGAAGACGCCGGCGAAAGCGAAGGCGGTCGTGGTCGTGATCGTGGTTGTGGTTGCCATCCTCAGCATCAGCGCGCGTGCCCTGCACATTCGACATCACAGGTAAGCATGGCGTGGAGGGAAGGTTGAGGGGGTGAGAGGGATGAACAAACGCGTTCGTGTGAGAGTGAGTGTGAGCGTGCGTGTGTGTTTTGGGAGATGTGGACTGTGGTGATGTCTTTGTCTTTGGTGTTTACAGGGCTCTGTGCACATGGCTGTACTATCCTGTCTTGCACCTACGAACGCAACCACACACACACACACTTGCACAGACAGACAGACACACACCCGCGCTCATGCACAGACTGACAAACACACACACGCACTTGCGCAGACAGGGAGACCATACACTCACATCCACGACCACTACCACACCGATGTTCACGATGGTGAATCGCACCGCCTCTCCCAGCTCATGCAGCCCACTCTCACTCTCGCACTGCAGACAATGAG
>NW_004754899.1:613850-615263 GCF_000188695.1 Salpingoeca rosetta | reverse complement strand
CGATCTGACAGGAAGTGACTGTTCGCCACACGCCAGTCAACGTCAGCAGGATCACCATCAACATCACCATCTTCATCACTGCTTTCGACATGGTTGCAGTCGAGAAGGCTGCGTACCAGCCACACTGGATGATGTTGGTAGTCACCTCGGCAGTCTTTTGTTTCATCGGGGTGAGTGCAACAAATGTGACTCACACACGCGTGCGTGTCTGTGTGTGTGTGTGTGAGCATGTCGTGTGAGCATGTCGCGTGTGTGTGTGTGTGTGTGTGTGTGTGAGTTGAGCAGCTTGCGCTTTGCTCATGCAGTTTGCAGTTTTACTCCCCTTCCAACCAGCCACACACGTCACACATGCACACACACATGCACACATCACCTCACGTTGTGCCACTCGCGTTTGTGCACACTGTGTACTTGTTGCAGTCTTGTTCATGGCAGCGATGGTAGTCACAGCAGGTTTCCACAGCAACGAACACACCGCATCATGACACAGGCACAGTCATGCACGTACACACATAGATATGAGACGACCAATGGAAGACAAGACAAGGCAGGGGGGCTGAACCAGCAGCAGTAGCAACAACAACAACAACAACAACAACAACAACAACAACCTTCGACACAACTCACGACTCCCAGCCAATGAGCGGAAGGCACGTGGTGCGCACAAGCACCAGTGCATGGCCAGCGACAGCTGTCGACAGACGCACGCACTTAAGCTGGCAGCCATGTGCACCTCCTTTCCACTCCATGGCTCACTGGCACATACATCCAAGCAACCAACCACACCAACAAACAGGCACTCCAACCAACACAACCAACCAACCGGTCGACACAACTGTCCCGCCCACCGCTGCTTCAACCCTCCCCCCCCCCAAAAAAATCTCGTCGCATCAGCTGCCCCTGCGTGTGTCTGTCTCACTGCTGGCGGGTGATGGTGACGCCCTGCATGCGCTGAGCAACACCGTCAACCTCACGGTCCCGGTCACCGCCAGCACGAACAGCGGCACGATCAGCGACAACGGCGCTCTGCTCCTGGCGAAGCGGCGACGGGCGTGTTGGCCTTGGCGTGCTGCGGTGCATGTATCCTGGCGTGACGACGGCTGCGTTGCCAGCAGGCAAGAAGAAGTCGCCCCTGGTGAGGACAGCAGCGCGACCGCCCTGGCGTATGAGGCCGTCGAGTTTGGCCCTGAGCGCTTCGGACGTGACGCTGCGTCGGGGGTGCACCTCCACCTGCAGGGTTGCACGAAGAACAGCGGTGGCACGCGATGTGGTGATTGCGCTGGTGCTGTTGCGGGCGGCGTTGCGGGTCGTCGTGGCAGCGGTGGTGGTGCGGCGGGTGGGGCGAACTGTGCCGCTGTTGGCGTTGCCGTGGCGGCGGATATGGCGCAAGGCCACCGCGTTGCTGGTGATATC
>NW_004754899.1:608660-611746 GCF_000188695.1 Salpingoeca rosetta | reverse complement strand
ATTGGTGACAATAACACACGAGAGTGCGTTGCACGCGTGCGCGCAAAGGCTCAGGCCACCGTGCTGTGCCTGCCGTGCCTGCCGTTGCTGCTATGGCTGCTTCCTGGGAGAGCGGGTCTTGTTGGTCTCCTCAGTGCGCTGAGCTGGCTGCGGCATGGGACTGTGGACGGTGGACTTGACATTGGTGTCAGTGGCGTCCTGGATGAAGGGGAGGGCATGATGTGTGTGAGTGTGTGTGTGTGTGAGTGAGTGTGTTGAGTGTGAGTGAGTGAGTGTGTGTGTGTGTGTGTGGTGTGTGTGTGTGTGTGTGTGTGTGTGTGTGTGTGTGTGTGTGTGTGTGTGTGTGTGTGTGTGAGGGAGAGACGAGAAGGAGAGTGGAGAAGCTGAGCGATGTGAGGGCTGGGTGAAGGGGTGAGGAGTTGGGAGTGCGCACACAAACACGCATAGATACAAGCACACACATGCACACAAACACATGCACACACACACAAACACATGCACAGACACTCACACACGCGCGCACACACATGCACAGACACTCACACACACTCACACAAACACGCACCACCGCCACTGTGGTCTGTCGATGTGTCTTCCTTTGCCTTGATGAATTTGATCCGTTTTCGGTTTACTCTCGTGTTTGCTTCTTGGTTGAACAGAGGGAAGTTGCTCGCGGCAGCCAAGATGAACGGTCCCTTGTGGCGCAATTGGCTAGCGCGTTCGACTGTTAATCGAGAGGTTGCAAGTTCGAGCCTTGCCAAGGGAGCACGTTTTTTTTTGGTTTCTTTTTTTCCTTAGCCGCCTCAACACAAAGCAACAAAAAAAAGAAGCGTTGACTCAGCCGGGATTTGAACCCGGGCCTCCCGCGCACTGGGTGTCGTTGCGGCACTGGGAGAGAAAGAAATTGGCAGGCGGAAATTGTACCCCTCAACTACTGAGTCTCGTGCTGACCAAGCGGGAGTTACGAGCAGCTTTTGAATCAGTGCCGGGAGGCTGCGAGGATCGCGAAACAGAGAAAAAAAAGAATAGAACAGTGACTCAGCCGGGATTTGAACCCGGGCCTCCCGCGCACTGAAGCGCTCTTAATTAAGCGCTTGGGAGAAATTGGCAGGCGGAAATTGTACCCCTCAACTACTGAGTCGCGCTCTTGTTATGTGCCCAAGGGGAAAATCTGTATATCAAATGGATCGAGCCTCTGCAAACAGAACAACAACTTGGCTTTTTGCTTGTCTTCTTGTGCTTTGCTCCTTCTTTCTTGTGCTTTGCTGTTCTGTTGTGCTTTGCTGGCGCCACGACCGACTTGGACGCAAACAGGCAGACACCAAGCACACACAAAGCCACACGGCCACAACAACGATGGCAGACAGGCACGCGCAGCAATCAGGAGGCAGTGGGGCGCTTTGTGACCTTTCACGGGCCGTGTGCATGTTATGTGAAGCCAGCGACGTTGATTGTCACAATCAAGTCGTGTATCATTGCAGTGCACCATTATGAAAACGCAAGGCGTTGGGCACAACACACACACACACACACACACACACACACACACACAGACATACGCACACGAACAAGACACTGAAGCACACTGAGGGTGCCATTGTCAGCAACACACGAAGTCACACACACACACACACACACACACCCATGCTCTGTTCACTCTGGCTGCTTTGGTTGTTTGAGGGACTTTGCGAGCCGCTTTGGCGCGTGTACTTGCCGCCACGTCTCTGTTCGCTCGCGATCTGCGTCTGTGATGGACGAGAAGTCCAGTTTCTTCAGCCCGGGCAGCACACTGATGACAAACGTCCGGTACCCTGGAGAGCGCACACATGGATGAATGTGTAGAAGCGTGCATGCATCTCCGTGAGTGAGTGAGCGAGTGAGAGATAGAGAGATAGAGAGAGAGAGAGATATTGTGTGTGTGTGTGTGTGTGTGTGTGTGGGGGGGGGGTGATAGCACTTCGTTTTGAAATCCCGCCCATACTTGCATGCGCGCACACGAGCACACAGACACAGACACACACACACACACACACATGCACACCTGTTTCCTTCTCAATGGCGTTGCCATGCAAGCTGAGCATCCTCAGGTTATCCAGTTGTTGCAACTTTTTCACCTGTGGATGATAATGCACAGTTAAGAGCGGGATGAGCCGGAGTGCGAGCAGTTGGTGGGTGGGCGCGTTTGCTGTTGGTCACCATGAGACACAAACAAGCACACACACACACACACATACACACCAAAAGGTTTCGTACATGAACATACGCACACGCACACACATACATACATACACACACATACATACATACATACATACATACATACATACATACATACATACATACATACATACATACATACATACATACATACATACATACATACATACACACACCTCTTTCAGGGAGGAGATGGCATTGCCGTGCAAGTAGAGGACGCCCAGGTTGGGCAGACACGTGAGTTCACTCGACAGCGTGGTGAAGCCGTTGAAGGAGAGATCAAGCATGGTGATGGTGCTCAGGTCCCAGAGGATGTTGTTCTGAACGCAACGAGCACAAGGTGGACGAGTGTTGGTTGGTGCTGTGGATTACATGCGCGGTATGGGAATACGTACGCAAACAGCAAGACACACATGACGCTGGCCATCCATCCACACACACACACACACACACACACACACACACACACACACACACACACACACACACACACACACACACACACACACACACAAAGAACAAAGGTACAAGGGCATCTGGAAAAGCCTCCAAAAAGGAAAAGTCGCTGGTGGTGAGTCTCGAAGAGGAGCTGGGAGGTTTGGGCAGGTTCTTTATCTTTTCATTCGTAGCACTTGACGCTCGAGAGCGGAGTCCACGAGGTTTAGGGAGATAAAAGGGGGAAGAGAAAGAAAAAAATTATTGTTGCACGAGTACACACACTTCATGCCCCACCGCACTTTTGTTTTTTCCTTCTCCTGGATTCTCCTCTAAAGTACTAGAGTGCACCGATGGGAGAAACACCAAAAAAATGGCGAGAAAAAAAACGAAAAGCAATTATCAAATTAATCTCCTTGCAGCACCACCGCTGC
>NW_004754899.1:599163-604163 GCF_000188695.1 Salpingoeca rosetta | reverse complement strand
CAGCCACCGCCTCCATGGCCGTGCGCATTCTGAACGCCATGTCATCACACGATGCCCGCTGTTGAATGCCAGCAGTCCTGCAGAGAGCAACGTTGGCCGGCAACGACGATGGTGAGCGGTGATTGAAATCAAGCACCAGCACAGAGAAGTACATGAATGTGCACACAAGAGCCATGCGAGCGCACTGAAGGACACAAGCACACACACACATACACACACATACACACACATACACACATACACACACACACAACACACACGTAAGCACAAGCACACACACGCACACACGCACACAACACATAAATGTCCCCCCCCCCCTTCTCCACGACAAACCTACAACCCTCCCCTCACCAGGCCTTGCGGAGCTGGGGCAGGGAGAGAATGAGCTCGCTGGCGTGTGCAAACACGTGCATGACGGCAGCCGCCTGCATGGCATCATCATCGACAACGATGGAGGATGGGGTCACGCCGTGACGTGCAAGCGCCGTCTGAAGCAGGTGACGGGTGGCTGCTTCGCGCGATGCGCTGGTGAGGCAGTGGCCGATGGGAACGCCACAGCCGTGGTGGTCCTTGGTTGCAATGGTGATGAGGAGGTGGTGGTGCTGGGTGGTGTCATGTGTGCAGGCAACAGCAGCAAACCGCCTGCCGTGTGTCTGCGCCATTTCCACCTGCCACGGCGACTGCATCACAGCCACAAACTCCGACTTGCCAAACGGCGGTGCAAACCGTGAGAGGGACAGCAATGATGGGGAGGACGACGGCGAGCGTGATGAGGTTGTCCGTGCTGGCGTCGGCGAATCCGTGTGAGCGCTGGTGCGTTTGCGGCTGCGCTGACCAAGCCCACCACCGTCTTCATCACCATCAGCATCAGCAGTAACAGCATCAGCATCAGCATCATCATCATCGGTGCTGGCGTTGTGATCCCTTGGCGTTGCAGTTGTGACACCACGCGCGCTGATTGCACTGTGGTGTGATAACACGCCCTCTCGACTGCTGCTGCTGCTGCTGCTGTTTTTGTTGTTCTTGTTGTTGCCGTTGTTGTTGCCGTTGTTGTTGTTGTTGTGCACTGCGGTGGTGATGGTAAATGTCTCGTTGCCTGCAAGCTTCAACGATACGATTGCGCAGCCATCACTGCCCGCATTCAAAGCGCGAGCGAAGGAAGCCACGCCCATCACCTCCTCACCCTGAACTTGTTGGCCTGCTTGATGTTGCTGTTGGTGGTGGTCGTCGTCATCGTCGTCATCGTGCCATGATGCGTGAGCAGATTGCTGTTGGGCGGTCCCGGGTGCGTGCCCTGAACGTGAGCCAGCGCTCCCACCACGATGATGATCGTTCGCTTGCTCGTGGCGGTCGTGGCTGGAGGCTACACGGGTGAAGTTGTGTACGCTTCGAAGGGTGATGTGGTGTGCTGGGTGAGTTGGCGGGTACATGGTGCGACACAACATGACCACAGCTGATGCCGGCACGCCGCACTGCAGCCACGACCGCACGTGCTCGCGGACCGTCTCGGGGATGCGCACATCGTGCACGTTGCAGGGGTGCGTGTGGTAGTTGAACACCTCCACGCGCACGCGTTGTTGTTGTTGTTGTTGTTGTTGTTGTTGTTGTTGTTGTTGTTGTTGTTGTTGTTGTTGTTGTTGTTGTTGTTGTTGTTGTTGTTGTTGTTGTTGTTGCTGTTGTTGCTGTTGTTGCATGTGTGCGTGATCAATCTCTCCATTCGTTGCAGTTGTGGTGTCGCGTGCAGACGTGGCTTCAACCGCCAGCCACATGCGAGCAGGGCAGTACCCCACGTGCTTTGATTCCCTCGCCCGCTGCCGCCGCACTTGCCGCTCAGCCGTTCGCGCTGGCCCGTGACACGCGCACGTGTATGTCACGCGCTCGCCCACGGCCACGTCGCCCACATCGTCGCCTTTTGATGCACGGCACAGATGACAAAGAGTACGAGGCAATGAGCCTTGTGCAGGGGAGGGGGGCACAATAGGACAAGATACAACGAGTACGCTCCGCAGTTTGTGACACACTTCACGGCCGTTCCCAGCACACATGCACAAGGCACGCATCATGTGTGCAGGCGAACATACACTTTTCTTTCTTACCCCAGTGCTCGGCGCTTGCAGGCGTGCTGGTTCGGCGCGCAGTGAATTGAGAGTGCGTCTTCAGCGTCATGGTTGTGAACCACGCCTCAAACGCGGCCATGGATGGGAATATGTGCACAGAGTGCACTACAGCAACGACAATACACGCGATGGCGAAACAAGTGCGAATTAGTGAGCTTGTCAACATCAGGTGTGTATTGTCTTCCCCACAACCACGATGACGTGAATCAACCAACACCAGCGTGAATCAACACACGCAGCACAAGGCAACATCTGACTCACTGTCTGGTGTGAGGATTTGGGGATGCCGTGCTTTGAGGTGGGCGATGAGTTTTCGGGCAGTTGGATATGTGCAGCCACACGCCATTGGGCAGTTGAATGTCGAGCGGCCCTTGAAACAGGAGGTTGTAGAGCACATCGACAAAGCCAAAAAAAAAGGGGGGGGGGGGAACATGAGTTTGCAGACACACCATTGACAACGATGGGCAAGCATGGGCACGCGCGCAGGAATGACACGCCACACCACTGCACAAGGCACAAGGTGAGTGCATTTAAGTTATCCACGCACGCATACGAGCTTATACACAACTGCACACACAACTGCACACACACAACTACGCACAAATTCATCCAAATACCACCCTGGATCGACACAGGCTGGCTGCGGTGTGCATTCAGCGGGGATGCAAGTTAGTTAACTGCTCACTCACTTTGGCCCACCTGATATTCTGCTGGGTGTGTTCGTCGCATGTGGTTGTTGCATTTGGCGTGCGTGTCGAACACTTTGTCGCAGAACTGGCACTTCTCAGGCAGCTGTGGCAGTGCGCGTGCAAGCTCAACAGCAGCTGGGATGAGCGTGTGTTTGTCCTCCGCGTGTTTCAGCCGGATGTGCCGCCGAAGTGCAGGCAAGCTGCCATACCGCTTCCCACAAGCAGTGTGTGGGCATGCCAGCACACCGCTTCCTCCATTCATTGAGAGGTTTGAGAGAAGCGGGGGAAAAGGTTAGGGAGTGAGCGCAAAGACAAAGAAGTTTGCCTGGTGTGAGAGGAAGGGGAAGAGGAGGGAAGGCTGCGAGTTTGAAGGGGAGCGGCGAAGCGAGCAGCGTCCGCCAAGAACACCTGGTAGCGACACCATAAAGTGCAACGTAGGAGTGGAAGGACCTTCAAGGCCGACGCATTTCGTCATTTCAAGAAGCAATCAATTTGGCGAAGCAAGCAATCAAGCAAGCAACCAAGAAGCACAGTGTTGCTGCAGTCGGTGCGGACGGAGGTTTGTGGTGGTGTTGCGTCGTGGTGTTGCATGTGATGATGGTGATTGGGCTTGCTTGGGCCTTCTTCTTCGTGTTGGGCTTGGTTCGCTTGCTTGGCTTGCACCGCGTCTTACTTCGCGTGGATGGGTTGGTGATTGCTGCTGGTTGCTGGTTGCTTGATGTTGATGTCCTTCCTTCATGCCTATCTTCTTCCATTTTTTCCAACCCAAACCTCTGCCATCAAACAAATCACACACGCACTCATCTCTGCCATCACCCCACCACATATCATATCTCACACCACCCCATATCAGCTCATCATCCAAGGTCCAGCCAAGGTCAAGACCAAAAGGTCTCTCTGAGTTTGCACCCTTTGAACCCCCACCCCTGTTGAAAGACAGCCATGTCTTTGATTCGCCGACAGCTGAACAAGCTGCAGGAGGATGGCTCGCTCAAGAACGTGCTGCTGGAGCTCAAACACTCTGCAAAATCTCTCAATGCTCTCATCAACTCAGATACCCGTCTTCTCTCGTGAGTGGCAAGCTGGTGTGTGTGTGCATGTGTGTGTGCTTGTGTGTTTGTGTGTGTGTGTGTGTGTGTGTGTGTGTGTGCTTGTGTGTTTGTGTGTTTGTGTGTGTGTGTGTGTGTGTGTGTGTGTGTGTGTGTGTGTGTGTGTGTGTGTGTGTGTGTGGGTATGAGATAAGGGGGAGGGGTTTAACGTGGAACAGTGGAAATGTTGACGATCCCGCACACACTCACAATCACTAACACTCACAACCACACACACACATGCACAACCACACTCACAATCACACACATATCACACGTTTACAACGCACATGGACACGCGTTCGTCTGGGATTGATTGGACTTGCTTTGTTCTCGACCATCGTGTCATCAGGGGCTTGGAGTATTGGGCAAAGCGCCAGTCCCCACCCATCAGCGAATTTGTCAAGAAGATGAAGGCATCGGAATCAGAGCTCGTGTCAAGCTTCCAGCAGTACCTCCAAGGTGTGTCCATGTGTGTGTGTGTGAATGTGTGAATGTGTGTGCGTGGTGTGAATGTGTGTGTGTGTGTGTGAATGTGTGTGTGTGTGTGAATGTATGCGTGTGTGTGTGAATGTGTGCGTGTGTTTGTGAATGTGTGTGTACAAAGTGTTAGAACTGCCCGCAAAGTGTGAGTTGAGTCTTCGCTCTCTATCTTCCTTCCACTTGCATTCGCCTCATTGTCCTCGTGTGCACAGGGTATGAAGAGTATTGCAAGCAGTGGCAAGATATCCTTGAGGAACGCAGGGAGCTCAGATGTGAGTGCCACTTGCGCGTGCGTTCTGTTGTGCTGCACCTGGGTGGTACACGCACGTTTGTGACTGACAGGCTCTCAAATCGCAACACACGAAAACTTGCCTCCTCTTCCTCAGCTCCTCACGCCACACCTGACCAACATGAAAACACACACACATACCTCCACGCACACATCGTCACACACACACACACACACACACACACACACACACACACACACACACACACACACACACACACACACACACACACACACACACACACACACACACACACACACACACACACACACACGCACACAGCGGTGGTTCACTCGCACCACAAGGCGGAGAAGGCGGTGCGATCTGCAGAGC
>NW_004754899.1:584163-596663 GCF_000188695.1 Salpingoeca rosetta | reverse complement strand
GCACACTGCATCTCAATCCATGTTGCAACTCACCCGTCTGTCTACCACCATATTCATCAATCACCACCTGTCCCTGACACACGCGCCGTCTTCAGGCGACTTCCGAGAAGAGCGAAGTCTCGGCGCAGGATGCACAGGATCAGCTCGCACTGTACGTGTGCACCTGTCATCGTGTACCACCGTCTCTCATTGCTCAATCACCATGCACTTGCACACACACACACACACACACACACACACACACACACACACACACACACACACACACACACACACACACACACACATTCTCACCCCGCCCCCTCACTCTCACTCCTTCGCCCCTCCAAATGTCCCCCCCTCCACCAACAGAATGACTTCACAGCTGTCATCGTGCCAGGCGAGCGTGGATCGCATGTGTGTCGATGACGTCAACATCGTGCTTGCAAGCACACAATCAACAATGGAGGCAGATGTGCTGACAGCCGCCGTTTCCGACGTCACCGCCACGACATTTCTCGCCCAAGAGCTGGTGAGCAGCGGCTGTTTGTGTATGTGCGTGTGTATGCGTGTATACGTGCGCATGTGTGTTTCTCTGTCCGTGAGCGATGGTTACATTACTCTGTGTCACGCACCATCCCCTCAAGAAGCAAATGGTGTCATGAGCACACTACACACACTCTCTCTCTCTCACACACACCACGCCTTGTCACATCTCCCTCGTATTCACTACCGGCTCACCGCATTCTCATTTCATCAACACAACACACACACACACACACACACACACACACACACACACACACACACACACACACACACACACACACACACACACAAATAGGGCACCCCGCGAAGCCGGGATGAGTTGGGGCGGAAGCTTGCCGGCTTTGTTCGCCAGTACGCAATCACCGTGCGCGCGTGCCAGGGCGCCCTGACGCAACTCTCGATGGGAGATGCCGAGGCGTGCATGGGAGATGTGCGCAACACATACGAAGCGGTGGATGCATTTGTCAAGGAGGCGCACGAACGTACGGGCGATTGTAATGCATGCATGCTGGTGGAAGTGGTGTTGGGTGTTTGTGTGTTTTGGATTGCGTGTGTTGTTGTAGTTTGTGTGCATTAAATTGCGGGGTGTTGTGTGTGTGTGCGTGAATGTGTGTTTGTGCGTGAATGTGTGTGTGTGTGTGTGTGTGTGTGTGTGTGTGTGTGTGTAAGGGTGTGGCCTTGTGATGAAATGCCGTGTGGCGTGCAGCAATGACGTGCGTGCTCGGTATCGATGTGATGGACAATGCAGCTCATGGTGTGCTCTTCTTGTTTCCCCTGCTCTTCTTCTTGTTACTCCTTTTCTTCTCTTCACCCTCACCCACCTCCATCACATCACCACCACCATATCCACACATCACCGCTGTCACATCACATCACGTCACCAACACTGCAATCAACACAGGCCTGAGTGACATGCGAGGCGCCAGCGAAAACTTTGGCGCTGTGTCCGCACCACGCGTTGACGACGTGTGCAGTCGTCTCAATGCCGTGTACCAGCGGCTGGAGCGCGCGTCCGACCAGCGGAAGGAAGTTCCAGCGCACTTGACAGAGGAAGTTGGTCGTGCACACGCAGCTGTGAAGGACGCCATTGCCTCCATGGAGGATCTCAAGGCGATTGCGCAACGGTCCAACGAACAACTCCAATCGCGCAACGAGGTGCGAATGCGTGGATGTCTGTGTTGTGTAGGTGCGTGGATGTGTGTGTGTGTGTGTGTGTGTTGTGTGTGTGCACTTGTGGGTATGAGTGTGACTGTTGCCGCATACTTACATGTGCATGTGTGCATTTTGCTGTGTACCATTGCCCACACTTCCACATTTTCTTCAGGCGATTGTGAAATCTGCGGTGTTTGTGCTTGAGTCTGTGGAGTCTCTCATCAACACCATCACAACACTGAAGGTAAACGCGTGATGATGGTGGAGTCAAGGTGATGATGAGCACGTTGTTCGATGATGACGACATGTTGGTGCATGCTGCGATAGAAGGGATGAATGCATGTGCCTGTTCATTCATCACCACCACCATCACCACCACCGACATCGCCGCTGCTTGTTGATTCGTGTCGATAGAAACAAGTTCGCGAGACGACAGATGGCACGACCATCTCAACGCTGCGCGCGCACAGATGGTGGGTGCTGTCTGCTTACTGTACTGGGGCTTGGCGATGTGTGCCTGTGTGTGTGTGTGTGTGTGTCTTGAATGATTCTGGCACTGAGTGTGGGGAATGGAACAACGTAAACGCATACACTCTTGCTAGACACACGTACACGAACACACACACACATACATACAAGCGCGCATGCATACACATTCGCACGACTGACGGGCCCATGACTGCTTGCTCCACAGGTTTGGGGCACTTGAGGCCGTTGTGAGCGCGGTGTTGGACACGCTTCCAGTCTGGCTGGAGTGCTTGCGACAATTCCTCACCGATGGCACGCAGTTTGAACGGCTGCAAGTCTCTGTCAGGTGAGAGAAATATGGTCGGGAGGCGATGTGGTGGAAGCAGTGGGTCATGTGATGCGGTGCAATGAATGCATTGTGTGTGCGTGTGTGATTTGTGTGCGCGTGTGATTTGTGTGATTTGTGTGCGCGCGTGTGTGTGTGTGTGTGTGTGCCTAAGCGTGAGTTAATGCACGCCTCCATCTTGTTGTTGCGTCTTCGTCAAAGCGCCAGCTGTCCATTCACTCCAGCATTTGCACCTTCATCACTCGTTCGCTCGCTCGCCTTGTCATTGCAGAAACCTTGCTGCCTCCTCTGCACAGCTCATTATCCTCATTCAAACCTCAATGACAAGCGGTGTGTGTGTGTGCGTGTGTGTGTGCTTGCATGTGTATGTGTGTGTGCTTGTGTGTGTATGTGTGTGTGTGCTTGTGTGTGTGTGTGTGTGTGAATACATTGGTCTGTCAAATTACAGTCCGTCCCCCTTGTTGCTCTTGAATCAACATCACGCTCGCCGCTGCCGTCACCAGTATTCTCACTCACCACCATCGCCATCACCACCATCACCACCACCACGGTGATCGCAACTGCAGAGGAAGCGCGAACAACAGAGACGATGCACGATGTGCGTCGCAACAGCCGCACGCTGACGACCGCATCCCATGAGCTCATCGATGCCCTTCGGGCTGTTAACTCGTACAACCTCGCACGCGCCATGGTCGAGGTTAGCACTCGCGCCGTGTGCATGTGTGTGTGTGTGTGTTCGCATAATGCTGCGCCACATGCTCAAAGTGATGTGTGCACACCCCTCCACTGCCCGCAAACCTCTCACACGCAATCACACACACACACACACCTACACACACACACACACCTACACACACACACCTACACACGCACACACTCATATCTTCATACCCGTTGTGTCGCAGGATGCTGCGCAGCTGAATGAAGTGCAGCTGAAGCGGCTGGTGATGGACAGTCAGGTCGAGGCCCTTCGTCTTGAGCAGGCGCTTGACGAGTGAGTTACCGATAGCAATGGTGGTGACGGTGCCGGGGAAGTGCATGTGATGTGCGACTTTGGGCAAAGAGTATCAGCGTTCGTTTGTTAGTTTCATTGCACCACCACCACCACCACCACCACCACCCTCATTCACTGCCGTATTTACCACCACCATCACCACCATCACCAGGGAGCGCGGGAAGTTGGCGCAGCTGCGGCGGATGCTGGCGGACCAGGGCGGACACATGTCCGAGCCCGAGGACGATATGGACGCAATCTGACGTTACACCTGCATGATGCAATCAACGCGTGTGCTGTCCTGTGATGGCATTGCGACGCTGATGGACTGTTTGCGACGTACACACGCACACACACACGCGCGCACACGCGCACACGCGCACACGCGCATGTCGTGCTGCATGCATGATCGTTGTTACCGTTTTGTCTGGCCTTGTTTACTTGAGTTGCGGGTTGCTTTTGGTCTCTGTTTTGTTTCTTCCTTTTTGCGTTACACAACTCCACAGCACACATGCAATCCAATGGGTTTGTTCTCCTTGTTGTTCATTCCAGTCAACAACACACAAACAAGGTTGCAACAGCCGCACACTCACGCCTGCGCTACCACGCTGGCTGGCCTGTTCTTGCTCGTGGCTGCTCTTGCTTCATTTCTTCTGTTGTGCATAACACCTGTGCGCCCTTCATAAACAGTTCAACGAAACAAAAGCAGAAAAGGAAAGAAAATCTGAACGTGTCCATGTGTGTGTGTGTGTGTGTGTGTGTGTGTGTGTGTGTGTGTGTGTGTGTGTGTGTGTGTGTGTGTGTGTGTGTGAACGCATGCGTGTCGCGTTAAAATGGAAGCTTTGCGACTGTTGGCATTGCGCGTTCTGCATTTCGCTTGAAGTTTGTAGTAACTTCATCCCCTGATTGACACGATGGAAAGCACGTTTGAGACATGCGCCATGGTGACGGCATTTCGTGCGTGAGTCGCGTGTCACTGGTGTCAGGCACTCACTCGATGCATGATCAATCAACGCCTTTCTCTACACACACACACGCACACGCACACGCACACGCACACGCAAACGCACACGCACACGCACACGCACACACACACGCACACGCACACGCACACGCACACACACACGCACACACACACACACACGCACACACACACGCACACACACACACACACACACAAGTGCAAGCATCCCGTGCACGTGTGTCACCTGTGCGTGTGTACGGGCGGCGGAGACGGGAGCGGTCGAGCGAAACGCCAAAGCCGGGCTTGTCCGGCAAGTCAATGAACCCGTCCTGTTTGTTCATGGTGATTGCAGTGATGATGAGAGGAGGGATGGTGATGGTGAGGAGGGGGGATGATGGAAATGATTAGGGGAAAGCAGCACAACATGAGCGCAAACACACACACACACACACACACACACCACCACCACCACCACCACCACCACCACCACCACCACACAACCGAACACCACAGCACACCACAACACACACCACAAGACGGCGTGTCACCTTGGGCAGGGGTTCATCTGGGAATAGACCGCCGAAATACGGAACGATGCGATCAGACTTTGGGCTCAGGTTGATGTACTCTGCAAGTGGACAGTTCTTGAACGCATACTAAGAGGCGCGCACATGTGTGTGTGTGTGCGTGTGTGCATACATGGTTGGAAATGGGTGAGCAGTGTGAGTGCTGAAGCAAGAGTGCATGGACCCGCAATTGACACACACACACACACACATCAATACACTTCCACCCAAGCAGCCAACCCCCAGCCCATCAACAGCAAACAGCTCACGACACCTGCAGATGGTACGAGTAGACGCTGGAGCCGTGCGGGATAACGATGATGTCGTGAGCAGCAGCCATGGCCACCACCCGTCGCGCCTCCGTGATGCCGCCCATCCATGTGATGTCCGGCTGCAGCACATCTGCCGCCTTGCGCTTGATCAGCTCGCGGAACCCGTATCTTGGATTGTTGGACCGGCCATGGGAGGTGGTGTTTGGTGATGGTGATGGGGTGCAAGGACATGAGTGTGAGAGTGGGGGCGGCACAACGAGGCACGGTAAAGACGCATGTATTGTGTGTGTGTGCGTGTGTGTGTGTGTGTGTGTGTGTGTGTGTGTGTGTGTGTGTGTGTGTGTGTGTGTGTGTGTGTGTGTGTGTCTGAAGCTTCAAGCGTGGTGGGCTGCACAAGGTGTGTGAGGCGCCATTACACACACACACACACACACTCCTACACACACACACACACACACACACACACACACTCCTACACACACACATCTCCGGAAGCAGCGCACAAACACATTGCGGTCTGCGATACCTGGTGTATTCGTGTTCTGCAGTTGTGAGCATAATCCCTGTTCCCGCCAGCGCACGCTTCACCTCCTCGTACCCGTCATAGTCATCCTGTGGTGTGTGTGTGTGTGTGTGTGTGTGTGTGTGTGTGTGTAATGGTTGTGCGCATGTTTGTGCAAGTGTGGACATGTGTGCATGTGCACATGTGTGTGTGCCCGCGCGTGAGAATACAGTGAACACAAGCAGCAGCATCACCCAACGTCCGAGAGCGCACAACATCACCCCGACATGACACACAGCTCGCCATCACCGTCAGCCCCGTGACCACAACGATGATAGTCAAGGCCTCACCGGGTGCAGGAATTCTTCCATCCACTTGAGCCCGTATGGCTGCAGCTCTTTCGCCAGCTGCGATGGTGATGTGATGGTTGATGGTGATGTGATGGATGTCGGGATAAGTGAGGCAGCCGTTGTGATGTTGACAGCAAAGATGCAGGCCCTCACATGCAGAGGGAAGCACACTCACACACACACACACACTCACATGCACGCGCACATGCACACGCACACGCACATGCACGCATACACACAGTCACATGCACACTCACATGCACACGCACACGCATACACACGCACATACGCACACACACTCTCTCTCATCAGCATGCAGACACAAATGCACTTCCACGCCTCTCCACCCCCACCTTGATTGCATAAGGCACGGAGAGGGCCATGTAGCAGTCAAGCATGAGCGGGAATTCCGGTCCGACAGTCTCACGCCACTTGCGAAAGAACGCCACATTCTTGCGCAAGCCTTCATCGCCTGCATCAGGCCCGTACGGACACGGAACCTTCGCGCCCACAAACCTGAAAGCACGTGTGCACGTGTGAATGTGTGTATGTGTGTGTGTGTGTGTGAATGGTTCGTGTTGTTGATACACCCAAAATGATGTCGCAAGAATGCTGTCACACATCTTTCCATTCACACATGTATGCACACATGCACGCATTTACCCGAGGTCTTTTGCACAGTCTGGGCGGGAACACGTCCTTGGAAATGCAACAGGTGGTGGATGGTGAAAATGCAACGGGGATGTGGAAATGTTCAGTGAGCGACGATCTCATCGATGAGCATCGCGCGCCGCACATACACAGACACGGACACACGGACACACGCGGCCGTATACACACACAGACACACAGACACACACACACACACAGAGACACACACACACAGGCACACAGAGACACGCGCGCGCGCACAGGCACACAGAGACATGCGCGCACAGATTCACATACACAGACAAACACACACACACACACACACACACCACACCACACACCACATGTATAAGGTCGTGTGCGATGTAAACCACTCACATGTACACTGGTAGCCTGTCCTTTGTCTTTCCACCGAGCATGGCGTACACGGGCTCGTTTCTGATCTTTCCAAGCAGATCCCAGATGGCAAGATCAACAGCGCTGATGGCTTGCAGGGGAAGGCCTTTACGCCCATAGTTGACAGTCGCCCTGACGACAGGTACATGATGTTGTTTGGCGGTGAATGAGGGATGGGTGACAAGGTTGGTGCACTGCGAAAAGCAACGAGTTAGCAACGCTAGGTTGAGGAACACACGTCGTACTGAGGGACTTACAGAAGTACACAGATACACAAGTACACGCAAACACAAGTACACGCAAACACAAGTAAACGCACACACACACACACACATACACATGTACACACACTGGTACGCACGCCACGTACCTGTACATCTGGTCCCACATGAGTTCGACATCACGCGGGTCCTGGCCCTCGACGAAGCGGCTAAGGTGATGCTCTACAATGAAGCACGCGGGCTCCCCGCCAATGGAGACGCCAACGCCCACTTGACCATCCTCGGACTCCACCTCGACGACAACGGAGCCAAGCGCTGTTGCGTGTGTGTGTGTGTGTGTGTGTGTGTGTGTGTGTGTGTGTGTGTGTGTGTGTGTGTGTGTGTGTGTGTGTGTGTGTGTGTGTGCGCGCGCGCGCGCATGATCAAGGATGTAGTCGTGTGTGCGGGTGGCCGACAACTGAAGCAGAAGAGGTAGCGGCAACGACACGATTCGTTTTCATGTCAAGCACGTACCGTTGATGCCCCACGACTTGCGCTTGGCCGCGTAGAGCGGGTAAGAGGACATGGGGTGGGCGATTGGGGTGGGATACCCGTTGATCCAGTGCTCATCGTCCACATCGTGGCAGTCGGCGCCCTGATCACCTTTCTCCTTGTGTTGCTGCGAGTTTGAGAGAGAAATTGAGAGAGAGAGAGAGTGTGTGTGTGTGTGTGTGTGTGTGCGTGAGAGAGAGAGAGAGAGAGAGAGTGTGTGTGTGTGTGTGTGTATGTGTGTGTGTGTGTGTGAGGGAGCGAGTTGTGTGTGTGTGTGCGGGCACATTCATGTGTTTGTTTGTGCTTTTGTGAGGAGACACAAATGCCGCAACGCAACGTGTGGCACTAATCACAAGGCCTGAACTCATCATGAGCTTACCACAAACTCACCACAAACGCGCGCACTTCCTTGATGCGGGGAAACGCCCGCGTCTCCGCTGCTTTGGCCTTCTTCGCTGCCGCCTCCTCCATCGCGTCGTGTGGGGTGCGTGCTTGAGGCGTGGGTGGTTGTTCACTGCTGGCTGGCTTTGTTTGTGTTTTTGTTTGTGCAGCGCCACTGGATTTTGTGGTGTCGCGCAGCAATGTTGTGCGTGGCGCGAATTTTCGCATGTGCGTGCAGGCAGCAGCAACTGCTCGCAACCACAACAACGATGGACGCGCACCCCAAGCACCAGCCTCAACAGCCTCGCTGCTGGCAGCGGCGACGAGGGCACACCACATCAGCCCTCTCTGCGTTGCTGGCTCTGCTGTTGCTGGTGGTGGTAACAACAGCGCCGGCGGTGTGCACCCAAAGCAACTTGGTTAACGAGGTGCGTGACATGGCTCTGTGTGTGGAGTGTGTGTAGGTGTGACCTGTCCAGCAGTCCCAGCAGTCCTCATCTTACCACTAACAGGAGGCTAGCAGGCTCCTCCCAAGCTCACACTCCTTTCCCAGTCCTCTCCTCCAAATATCCTTCATACTGCGCACATGTCATGTTCGGACCCTGTTGCTTACCCGACACACAAATGTGCACTCACACGTGCACACATTCACGTGCACGCACACGCACACACACATACACAGGCCAATGCGTTGTGCAGGGAGGTGGACACCACGCTGAAGCAGCTTCAAACCACGTTGCATGAACACAAGGTGCCATTCAGAACAGCAACAGCACAGCAGGCACACGACCACGTGCTGCATCCTCGAACTAATCGTGACCCTGTCTTCCTCAACACAACACGTGAGGAGGCTGGTGAACGAGAAGGAGCCACAGTGACGATTGATCTGTCCTCCATCCAACGCATGATGAACACCTTTGGGTGCGATGCCGCGAATGGTCAAAGCGAAGACGAAGATCAACAGCACCAGCACCACCACCACCAGCAACAGCAACAGCAACAGCAACAGCAACAGCAACAGCGACACCACCAACACCAGCAGCCACCAACTGTCGCACGCAACCAGTCTGTGTCTCTGCCGACTCAGGTGGAAGGTGCTCGCAACAGCGAAGCGCACGATGCCAGCCATCCGCCACAACTCCAGCACCCGGATCAGCACGCGCGCGTGCGGCGAAGTGATGATCCCACCGTGGAGGCAGGCCAGTGCACATTGGCAAGCGTGACGGACGGCTCGTGCCCGGGTGCAGACAACAGAGGAAGGCTCACCGTAACGCTGCTCAGCCGGGACCGCGTGAATGACAGCAGTACCGCTGCCGCACGCGCGCTCCACGCCATCTCATCCTCCGTACAGGTGTTGACGGTGAGCGGCCACGTTGAAGAGAAATCGCTCCAGTGGTTGGTGGGGAGCGGCAACTGGACCTCGTGTACGACGCTGGTCTTGGAGGGTGTCCAGTTCCCCATGCTTCAGTTGAGCATGCTCAACCCGTTGACGCAGGTCCACACAATCATTGTGCGCGATAGCGAGCTCCTGTACGACACTGATACGCGCGGGTTTCAGCGCGCTGCGGCATTGGGCATCTTCCGCGTCATGAACTGCTCACTCGCAGCCATCCCCGACATGTCAGCCATGGCATCCCTGAGAATCCTCAACCTCAAGGCAAACCGCATCCATGCCGTCAGCAAGACCGACATGGCCGGGCTGATATCCCTGCGGCAGCTGAGTTTGCGCGGGAACGTGATTTCACAACTGGCACACGGCACGTTTGACGACCTCACACGCCTTCAGACGCTGATCCTGGCTGCAAATGACATCAACAGCCTCCCTGCAGGCCTCCTCCGTCCTCTCACCCAGCTCACCGTGCTCCAGCTTCAACAGAACCCCATCACGAGCCTCGACGCTGCCGCCCTCGGCTCCCTGTCGATGCTGGGCCACCTCACTATCGAGAACACGCTTCTCGCCAGCTTGCCACCGCTTTTGTTCAGCAATACGACGCGTCTCGTTCGGCTGGAACTGGCAAAGAACTTCATCACTTCCCTTCCAGACACCATTTTCTCCGGCCTGACGTCCTTGGATTGGCTGCAGGTGTCGGAGAACCGACTCACATCCCTGCCACCGCGCGTGTTCCAGGACTTGACAGCGGTCACGTTCCTCGAATTGCTCAACAACGACATCTCTGCTCTGCCCGAGGGTGTTCTGGACTCGTGCACGCGTCTGCTTTTCTTCCAGTGTAACTACAACTACCTGACCAAGCTCCCCACAAACCTCTTTGCCAACAATCCCGGGCTGCGTCAGGTTTCGTTTGTGGACAACGCGCTGGCCACAATCGATAACGTTCTTGCAGCGGCAGCGCTCACGTCCCTGCGGTTCTTGGACATGGCTGGAAACCAGCTCACCGAGCTGCACTTGTCACGCGAGTTACCGACATTGCGTGGTCTTGACTTGAGCAACAACCCCATGCAGGAGCTTCCAGACCTTACACAGACGCCCGCCCTGAGAATTCTTCGCCTGCAGAACCATCACATCAGGCGCATCGACTTGGCGCCACTCCTGACGCTGCCACTGCTGCAAGTTCTCGAGCTGGACGCATTTCCAAAGTCCAAGTCCGAAGCGATTTTCACGAGCACCAGCGTGGCCAGCATTGCGCCCCTGTCCACGCTTCGGCTCAACAACGTGGTCATCAGCAACGTTGTGCCCTCCTTTGAGAATCTGCCGTTGCTGGACCTGGCTGCCCTGCACGTGGGGTGGCCCGGTGCCACTAGCGACACGCTCCCCCTTAGCGCCATTTGCAAGGTGCTTGCAAGCAACGTGCGGGAGCTCCGCATCGCCAACACGGACTACAGCACGATTGACCTGTGCCCCGAAAAGACGTTCGAAACGCTTCTTCTCACTGACAACAAACAGCTCCGATCCATCACTGTCCACAACTCGCTGCGTGAGCTCAACGTGTCCGGCTGCACCCAGTTGACCTCGATTGATGCCCCTCCCATTGACATTCTCGACATCAGCGGTACCAACTACCCGCCAAACAGCGCACTGTGCACGCGGTGGGGCCGCCGCATGCTCTTTGCCCGGAACAGGGACGCAATTATTGATGTGGAGCGTGTTGCCGCAACTGCACAGAGGTGCTTGCAACAGGTGGAAGTGCTAGACTTCTCAGGCAACCCATGGCTGAGCCACCAAGCAGAGGTGAACCGCGTTGCTGGGAGAACGATTGCCTTGTCGGACCAACCCTTCCTGACTGCTGACGGCGTGCCCCTTCCAAACCGGCCCGTTCCTCCGATCCTCCAACTGTCCGGCGCGTCCATTGACTGCGACCTGCAGCTGTCAACGCGAGACCTGCGGTCGGTACGCGACTCTTTTGCGTTGACACCGCAGATTGTCTACACCTTCCACTGCACGTGCGCGCGCGGCTTCAAGAAGGGCGCCACTGGGCGGTGCGTGGTGGACGAGCCCAATATCGCTGGCGTTGCCGCTGGCTCTGTGATTGGCGGCCTTGCCCTCGGCTTGCTCATGGCGTGGCTGTCACGCCGCTACCGTGGCCTGACCAAGCGTATCGACCTGCAGGAGCAGCTGCTGGTGGAGAGGGACGAGGAGGTGATGGCGCTGAAGAGGGCGTGGGAGATTGAGTACGATGAGCTGAGGCTTGTTGAGCGTGTGGCCGCGGGTGCGTTTGGCGTGGTGTTCCAGGCAGAGTGGGACACAGTCACAGTGGCAGTGAAGGTGTTGCAGCAAGCCGTCATGGCATTTGACGAGAGCACGGTGCTTGAGTTTGAGAAGGAGGTGGAGTTCCTGCAGCGGACACGGCACCCGAATGTGGTGCGGTTCTTTGGTGCGGGGACAGACCCCAACGGCAGCCCGTTCCTGGTGCTGGAGTTTGTGGCCATGGGGTCGCTCAATGGCCTATTACAGAAGGATATGGGGAAGGTGTTGATGGAAGTGAGGAGCAGGAAGGTCGAGGAGAGCAGCAACGGCAGTGTCAGGGATGATGTGAATGGTGTGTGGGACTTGAAGCTGCGACTGCTGCGGGATGTTGCCAGTGGCATGGCCTTCATCCACAGCCTCGACCAGATGCACCGGTGTGTTTGTGTGTGTGTGTGTGTGCTTGTGTGTGTGTGTGTGTGCTTGTGTGTGTGTGTGTGTGTGTGTGTGTGTGTGTGTGTGTGTGTGTGTGTGTGTG